>NC_085859.1:55607853-55637853 GCF_034702125.1 Engraulis encrasicolus | reverse complement strand
AGGGGCATAGAGAAATGTGTGAGAGGAAGAGGAAGGAGAGGAGATTTCGGGGTTTGTTACATTTATGATTGTGATTGTGATTTACAGTATGCCTTGAGTTGTGTTTTCTTATACTTATATATATATACTGTGTGTGTGTGTGTGTGTGTGTGTGTGTGTGTGTGTGTGTGTGTGTGTGTGTGTAATGTTTGCACAAACACTCTCTCTCCCTTACGCACACAAAAACTCGAATAACACATGCACACACTCAGAGACACACACCCAGAAAGTGTTATTCACCCGCCAGCCAGGAGGCTCAGAGGTGTCAGTTCTGAAGAGAGTTAACACTAGAACTACCACGGAGGGGTCAATTGACCTTTTTACCTAAAAGCCCCACAAGGGGGTCATTTGACCCTTTGGACCCCCTGCGGACACTCCTTTTGTTGTGGAAATGTGGCTGTTAGCAGCTCACAGCTGTCACTTGAGACACAGAGTGTGTGTGTGTGTGTGTGTGTGTGTGTGTGTGTGTGTGTGTGTGTGTGTGTGTGTGTGTGTGTGTGTGTGTGTGTGTGTGTGTGTGTTTTGTGTGTGTGTGTGTGTGTGTGTGTGTGTGTGTGGATCATTTCCAATGCCTGTTGAGTGCTGTATCTCTGCATCTTCGTTCCTTGGAGAGGAGCTTCTTTCACCACAAAATTCTTGAGGGAAATGAAGCAGTAGTCCACATGCACTGGCATTTATCCATCTAACAATTGCCAGGTTGCATTCACATGAGTCGTTATGGTCACAAGGCATGGGACATTCACACGTTACAGTTTTTCTCGATTGGTTTGGCTAATTTCTCGAAACTGAGATGACATTCTCAAAACAACACGGACAAATCCCCAAACCAACTTGCAATTTCCCTAAACAGAATGGCATTTTTCAATTGCTTTTATCAGATATCAAATGCTTTGTACATGTCTCAAATGTTTAGTACATCTCTGCAGATGGATATGTACAAATACCCTTCAGTTGACACATTCAGCATACATTCAGCACATTTTCCAAATAAATTGACCTTGCTTATCTAAACAAATTAGACAATTCTCAGTCTAATGGTTGACCTCTCCAAAACACGTCTGCATTATTTCATCGTGTAAGTCATCATATGCAAAGTGGTCTACGCAATTCCCAAAACAGTCAAGGACATCATATTTTAAGAATTTCATTACATAGTAAATTCATGACAGTGTTCAACAGGTCAGATGGTATTGTAACTTTACTAGTTAGTAGAAAATAATTTTACAACCGTGTATACTACAGTTTCCATGTTATTTGGCTAATTTCATGACATTTTTTCAAACGACATTCTGTTTTGAACAATTGCTAGTTGCTTTGGCATTTGTCCATGTTATTTTGAGAATGTTATCTCTGTTTTGAGAAATGAGCCAAACCCATGAGAAACCTGTGATATATGGGCATTACTTTCTGTATATGAATTTACAGTAAAGGAAGTTACTGATAAATGTCCTTGGTAAATTATCTGTGTTGTCAAACTTCAATAGTTTCACTCACTTTTTCATTTTTATACATAGTCGAAATCTGTTAGCTGAACGTAGATAAAACACCTAACCATTTTGACTGGCAGTGCTTACACAATGGCAAAGGGACAATGTATTTTGAGGGTACTGATGATATATGTGGGAAGAAATTTAGTTTTGACACATGGGTAAACTGTTTTTGTGGTGATATGAGCGAGTGATGAGGATCCATGTAGTTATGCTGAACCATCCAGTTTATTTTGACAGAAGGACTAAATGAATGCAAATGAGTCAAAGCAATTGAGAAGGATCTATGCCATTTTGATGGTACTGACTATTTATATGTCAGACGGTTTAGTGCTGATGCAAGAATGAGGTGTTTTGGGAGGTATATGACATTTTGCTAGTTATCTGAACTGTTGTGCAGAAGTGTAAGAATGTTTGGCCAAATGACCCAATGGTTATAGGAATGTCATCTCAATTTCAAGAAATGAGCCAAACCAATCGAAAAAAACTGTAATTCAACCATTATCTGGTTGCAGTCATATGATTCGTCATGATCACATGGGACATTCACACGTTCGTTCATTGATGACTTATATGAAGAAAATGTGCTGACATGTTTTCAGGACAACCATTACACTGAGAATCAACCAATTGGGATAGATCAGCAAGGTACATTCAGTTGAATTCTACTAAATGTAAGCTGATTGTGTTAACTGTAGGATACTTGTACATAGCCATTTGCAAGGATGTACTAAATGATTGAGACATGTACAAAAGCATTTCAAATTTGATGAAAGCAATGATAAATGCCATTCTGTTGTGAGGAACTGCAAATTAGTTTTGGGATTTGTCCATGTTTTGAGAATGACATCTCAGTTTCAAGAAATGAGCCAAACCAATGGAGAAAAACTGTAACACACACTGTCCACCAAACTGTGCTATCTGTCTTTATTGCTGATATCTTCATGCAAGTTGCTATTTACCTGTGGTGATTTTGGAGGCTGACAGCCCTTGGGAAGAAGCTGTCTGTCCCTGTTTGTCTTGGCTGTTAGCACTGTAAGGTGTGACCCCCTCACCCCTCACCCCACACACGGCCCCTAACAGCCTCATTACCATAACAAAATGAGTGATTAGAGTATTAGGTAAATGCCACCGGGTCAAATGACCCCTCTCTGGTACTTCTAGGTAGGCAGAAAAATCCTGGTAGTTCTAGTGTTAATATGTCAGAACTCTGCACTGTAATACGCTGCTGTGCTACTGGGCTATGCTGCAGCTTCTAACTTAAAAAAACCCAAAGCACACATATACACATAGACTCACAAACTGTTATACAGTCAAGTCACACACACACACACACACACACACACACACACACACACACACACACACACACACACACACACACACACACACACACACACACACACACACAGACACACACACACACACACACACACACACACACACACACACACAAACACAACCCTGTCGAGATGTGCTCCTTTTAGCTACTGAGCATGCGCACGCATGCGCACCTTCACGCAGCGAGTTCTGCGGCTGATTGTCCATCGAGCTGAGCTACCGAACAGCTGATCTTAAACATGTGAAATATCAACTGCAACAACACAACGCAACGCTATTATAAGTAATAGTTCTATTGTTTGCAGAACAGGGAGACATCCATGCCACATAGCCTAAGCTGGTGAGAGAGCACAACCGCACAGAGTCATTTTTGCGCACGTAGCCTACCCTCTCTATTTCCTTGCGCAAAAATTACCCCGCGTCAAACTTATTCTAAAATAGCCTGACATCTAATAATCAACCCTACTGATTTAAGACAATCTGACCTATGCCCAATTTAGGCTTTCTCTCTTAGCATTTAACTTCTCCTACTAACCCATATCATCGAAAAATTATGCTTCTGTTTAAAATGCAAGCAATTTCCCACACCCAACGTTGCATCAAACTTCTGTGCCGCATGCCTGAAGCCCAAAACGTGCAGATCAAATGTGAAGCAAAAGCTCTCACTTAGATTAAGACTCGTGTCATGTCCTGAGAACAGAAGCAGCTTGAATTGAAAAATGTGCAGATTTTTTTTCAAAGGAGCTGTGTTCGTTGCACCTAGGCCTATAGCCTATTGAGTTGGCTATTATTAGAAACTTCTTCAGAAAAGTCTAAAGGCACGGACGCACGCTGCTCGTTTTAAAATAGTTGCCTAAATAAAATAAACAATCAATATTCTATCAGCAAATTATTAGTTAATAGTTGGCTATTATTAGAAAGTCCTCTGGAAAAAGGCACGGACTAGAAAATTGTAAATAAAATAGGCTAAACAATCAATATTTTATCGGCAAGTTATTGAAACGTCTCAACGGAATGAAAACAAGGCAGCTAATTTCGACGAGGCAGCATAAATAGATAGGACGCTACTGGTAGCTCATCTCGACAGAACACCGGCAGTGGGGGGCAAAGGGGTCAGATGTCCCGGGCCAAGGGAGAGAAAGGGCCCAGAAATGGGCTCTCGTAGCATTGTATGTATTTGGATGGGGGCTCTATCAGATTAATTTGTCCCGGGCCTGGTCAAAGCTGTCAGCGACCCTGCACACACACACACACACACACACACACACACACACACACACACACACACACACACACACACACACACACACACACACACACATCTTTACATTATCATGACACACACATACACCTTTATATTATCATGAAATCCCAAACACACACACATACACAAATACACACACACACACACACACACACACACCTTTACATTATCAGGAGACACACACACCTTTATATTATCATGAGAGACCCATCCCCTCCCCCCCGACACACACACACACACACACACACACAGACACACACACACACACACACACACACACACAGAGTAATGCTATCAATATGGTATGCTGCAGCGGCTTCAGGCTTCCATGAGATTTGTTCCGCCTGATGTGTCAGGTTGTGGACTGTGGAGCCTCATTCTGCATTCTCCAGGCCAACTCCCAGCCAGCCACCAGCTCAGGCTAGCATCTATCTATTCCCAGCCTAATCCATAAAACTTCTCTTACTCTTTATCTCTCTCTCTCTCTCTCTCTCTCTCTCTCTCTCTCTCTCTCTCTCTCTCTCTCTCTCTGTATATCTCTCTCTCTGTCTCTGTCTCACACACACACACACACACACACACACACACACACACACACACACACACACACACACACACACACACACACACACACATCTGACACTCTTTCTCTCACTCTTTGTCTCTTATATACCCACAGGCACATATGCTCACACCTAAAACCTCTTTCATTTCTGTTCTGTTATACTCTCTCTCTCTTTCTCTCTTCTACACACACACATACACACACACATACACACACGCACGCGCGCGCGCACACACACACACACACACACACACACACACACACACACACACACACACACACACACACACACACACACACACTTGTGCATTGGCACACTCACACCTGACAACAAACTTTCGTCTCAATCTTTCAGACACACCCTTCTCTCTCTCTCTCTCTCTCTCTCTCTCTCTCTCTCTCTCTCTCTCTCTCTCTCACTCTCTCTCTCTCTCTCTCTCTCTCTCTCTCTCTCTCACACTCTCACACACACACACACACGGCCATCTTTCTTCCCCAAGTTGGCCAAGTTGCCGCATTAGGTGCGATGTATCATATTTACAGCCTGCCGCTTGTGTGCTGAAGTTGAAGCCGGGGGCCCCGTTGGCATTAATTATTAAAATAGCTTCAGCGCGGGCTGCTTTCGCGGCCACGGGCACTTTCAAGTCATTGGCAACACATTACCCATATTTATCAGCACCGCCAGCCCCGCTAACATCAGGGCTACACTGGCATTTTCCCGATGGGCCGACAGTCATCAGGGGCTGATACTTGTTGGTTTTTTTTTGCTGTTGTTTATTTGTAGTTTTCCCCTGTATATCCGTATATGCGGCCCACGATTTAGTTAGGGCGGCCCATCAGTGCACCCTTGATATACAGTGGACTAAGCCCATCATCATTATAGTATGGGACTGGTCTATGCCAAAAATGCCAGGGCCAGTTTGTGGTCCCAGCCCAGCCCTGGCTAACATCCACCCTTCCCATTGCCCCCCCCCCCCATCACTGCTTATGGGGCGAAAATAATGAGGGCCATCAGTGAAGAACGCTGCAGTATGCAGGTAGGGTATGGTGTTGTTTCTCAAAGACTGGGTCGGGACCCCCACACGGACTGACTCTTTATCTGTGCTTAATACTCAATACCACTAACTGTTCATATGATTGGTTCAGAAACACTATTTTGAGGGTATTAAATAATAAACATCCTCAAAATTGTTCAACTAATACCCCTTCATTTTGGTGATTCACAAATAATGTCTATGTGACTTGGGTGGCGAAGGATTGTGTCCTCTAAAAACATGGTTCCCCTGCAAGAACAGTTTGGAAAACACGAAGGTAGGGAGCGGTGAAAAGGGAGGGTGGGGGTCGTTTAACACCGCCTAAATAGTCTACTATGCTATTCCATTCAGAGCAGAGCAAAGGTGGGCAAAGAGGCTGTAAGGGGGTTATGAACACATCAATTATGAAAACAATGCAGGAGGACTCTCTCTGTGTGTGTGTGTGTGTGTGTGTGTGTGTGTGTGTGTGTGTGTGTGTGTGTGTGTGTGTGTGTGTGTGTGTGTGTGTGTGTGTGTGTGTGTGTGTGTGTGTGTGTGTGTGTGTGTGTGTGTGTGCGTGCCTTGGCTTTTTGATACCTATCTAGTTTTCCAGTTCATTGTGCCATGTGACAACCCTGCACACGCAATTCCCACACGTGCACACACACACACACACACACACACACACACACACACACACACACACACACACACACACACACACACACACACACACACACACACACACACACACACACACACACACATGCACACACCTCACATGTATGCACACATATACATGCTAAGGTCCTAATTTGAAGGGCTCTGCCAAATCAGCAGTTTCCCCCCTAGCCCATATGAAGGTTAAGGTCATTGGGGCATACCGTATATGCATCCTCTGCAATACAATGAGAGTATATAGTGCTGTCATGAATATCAAAAACACCTAAAGTGAATGTCCCGCTGGGTAAATTGCTATTCACTTTGAGAAGGAAAACAAACTCCAGGAGTCCGTAAAGAGATTTCATTATTTCACATGAATAGCTGTAACCTGGCTAAAAGCATGTCTACATGCACTTCTGTCCGATTTTGTTTTACCTAGATGAATAGTCTCGCTTGGCCTCCATTGACTCCATTGGTTATTTTGTCGGTGCAGTGAGCAAAAGTGTTTACGTCAGAGCTAATGTTGACTTGGTAGTGAAGCTTTATTGTCACTATGGGGAAGCACTGGTGTATGACATAACCAAACACGGTGACAGAAAGTAATCACTCACAACCCTCAAAGCCAATTTACATTGACGTTCCACATTTACCCCAGTACCATGACAAAAACACATGTGGACACTACGCAGGACAAGCTACAGCAATAAACATATGATGTACAGTCCCAGTTACATCTATGGTGCAGTGCATGGTGCCCAGTAATGCCATGCTGTGCACTGCACATGCAACAAGAAATGCAAATAAATGCATAATTTGTACTGTATATGTATCGACTGCATGTGTGTCATTTTGTTTGCCCCTTTCTGACTACATTTCAATGACCTTAATTACTATGTGTCCACAGCAATGTGTAGTAAACATACAGTACGCAGAACTAATAATACATCTGAAATGTAGTGTATAGGCAGGCTTATACTGAGACCAATTGCATGCAGTGTGTGTGATACAACCAAATAGCATCTAGGTGACTCGGTATAGATAGACAGATCCAATCGTTTTAAAGTTCAGCAAAGTCTAAACCTCCAAAAGGCACAAAAGACTTTCCCATACAGCGCAGAAGGGCCGCCAGACCATCAGTCCTGAGAGACATGAGGTGTAGCGTGGTATGACAGGCTTGTTTAGCAGACTGGAATGACTGAATGCCACAGTCAACACATTTGAGTCAGCTGAAGGCCACACACACAAACACACACACACACACACACACACACACGCACGCACGCACACACACACAGCATCGCGGCCTTTTACATTCGGACTACTATGCGTTGTGTATGCTGAGAACACACTGTCCTTGAAACGCTGCGTCATACTCTCCTTCACATTTTTCTCCATGACATTCTCCTTCTCATTCATGCTAAACGCACCCACACATTAATCATTGGGGCCAGATAGCTGTCAGATGAAATGCTTTTATCCCCTTCACTAAAACTCGCCGTTCAAAAACACACCATTTTTTGCCACCAGAGACAACAAAGAAAGCTGTTTACCTCATTGCGTACGGATGACTAAGCAATTCATCTTTTTCTTGGGGGACTTAATGGCCCTGAGTGCTGTGTATGTCACTCACTCAGAGTGTAAGTCGCTCATGCTAACAGCTCTCTCTCACACACACACACACACACACACACACACACACACACACACACACACACACACACACACACACACACACACACACACACACACACACACACACACACACACTGTCACAGCACAGGAGCCTCAAAAACTTTTGGATTATCTCTATTTTTTAAAATTCACAATGCGAGAACAGATAAACAAACAAAAAGCACAGGCTGTGAGTTGTTTTGATGTTATATCGTGGTGGTGTTATTTGTAGTGGGGAACACGCTTCACTTGCTTTAAAGATGGATTGTGCTTTCATCTCCTCAATTAAAATAAATCCCTAAAAGCAATTAAATCTGCATCGCCACTTGGCTGTACAGTATGTCGACACATTCTCTGGGAAAACCGCTGATGCATCCACTATGGAAATAATAAGTTTGGGATTTTTTTTGTGACGTTTTGTGACTTTTTAACGTGACTTGTAACTCGATATTCCACGATCAGCGCCTGAGGCTAATGATTGTCACTCAGTCATACCCGGTCACTGCTTGAGACCAGGCCAGGATAGGGGCGGCCTATCAATGTGTTTTGTTCCGTGCTGAGGTAGCCAAATAATGTCTGGGGCCAGTGCTAAGCAACAACATGATCAGAATATAATGTGTGGGTTGGTCAGACAAATGACTGAAAAACAAACCATATTCTACCTGAGGCCCAGGTAACGCATCACTGCTTGAGGCCAGGTCTGTGTAGGCCAGCGGGGTGTTTAGGTCAGTATTCAGATGACTAATTAGTGTCTTTAGGACAGTGCTGGCGTGTATTGGGTTCAGTGGTAATGTAACGAATCAGTGCTTGAGGTCTAAGCAAAAGTAACCAATCAGCACTTGTGTGCAGGGCTAAGGTAACCAAATATGCTTGTAGCAAAAGGAAGGAAAGTTGCCTCAGTCTGTTTTGACTGCTACACTGAAGAGTCAGGTCCTGTGGACATCAGAGCTCACCCACAACCCTGTGGTGATGATGATAACTCTCTCAAAGTGCTTGAGGCAAAGCTAAGGTAACTACGGTGCTTGAAGCGAATGCTAGAGGCCAATGCTTGAGGTCAGAGCATAGGTAACCAATATTAGAGCGCTTAATGCACTAGCAGACACTTATATCAAAAGTGACTACGTTATTTATATTAAGTTATTGGTTACAATCCCTGTACCAAAGTGGGGTGACTGACTCTCTCAAGGGTGTGTCAACCATGAATGGGATGGAATTTGAACCATCAACCTCATGAATCAAAACCACCTCCCTTACAATTAGCCTATAGCTGGCCAAAAGTGAGTGCTGAGGTAACAAAGCAGGACTTCAGGTCCATGCTAGGGAAAAAATGAGTACCGAATCCCTTTGCATAGAGCCTATGTTATTTCCTGACTGTCACCAAAATTGTAATGATCACGTCATAGTGTGGGGGCAATCTGCGCAAAGAGGCAACGGGCAGCTCTAACTGTACCTTGGCCTGCAAGAAGTGGATCATGGTCTGGTTGCCCTGCTCGTCGTGCCTCATGGCGGCTATGTTGTGCTGTGCCTTCTCCACCTCGCGGTTCAACACGGAGATGATGTTCTCGAAGACCGACACACGCTCCTGCAGAGCCTCCAGCCGCTGGCCCACGGACACCGCCACCTGGTCCTCGCGCAGGCTGTGGGCCAGGGACATGTCCTCCTCTCCAGCTCTAGCCCCTCCAGCCGCAGCCTCACCTCCATCAGTCTCCAGCAGGGGCATCAGGTGCCTCTGGCCCAGGGTACACAGCTGGGTGACCAGGGGCTGGTGGTTGGAGGGCTGGGGGTTGAGTTGGGGCTTTGACTGGAGTTGGTGGTTGTTTGGATGGGAGTGTGGACGGGGGTGGATGGAGGCTTGGTGAGGAGAGGGCGTGCAGCGCAGGGCCTTGAGCAGGAGCTGGAGGTGGGACACGTAGCTGCTCTTCTCATGTTCCTGGATCTTCACTGGGGACCCCTGGAACACATCACAATGACAGCCACAGAACTCAACACAAGGCGTCTTGCTCAGGGATGCAAAATGAATTTCAGTGTAAACTGACAATAAAGTATTGTTGTACGAAAGACATAGAAATATACAGTGTAGTGCAGAGGTTTACTTTTGCACTTCAATATTTCATCCATGATTTTTTTTTTTTTAAAGACAAATAGTGCAGACAGCGAATAGCAGCATGCTTCAAATATTCACCACAGGTTAAAATGTAAATATGGTTACCACTATGACACGCTCAAGAAAAAGACCAGCCCTTGTTCACAAGACAACAGCGATTTTACACAGGAGCACAACAAAACACAAAACAACACAAGAAAACACAACAGAAGCAGATTACAAACAAAGCAAGAAAGCATATATTCTATCCCCACAGCGCTGCATACAGCACTTTATACATAATAAGACGCGGTGTGAAACAAAAGACAAGCGCTTAGAGAGCCATCTGTTTGGCGCCATCAGGCAGGCAGCTAAGGCCTTTACTGTATACGGTACTCCATAGAGAGGTATTAATGGAAGAAATAAATCACAAACGCAAGGACAAATGGAATACCTTGAAAGTACAGCCCACGTCAGAGTACAGGCAGCACTTCTTATCCTTGGAGCCTGCAGTTCTACCATTCTATAGGAACAAAAGCACACTGTGGAAACACTGCAACAAAAGATGGCAGACCACATTTTGTGCGTGTGTGAGTGTGTGTGCGTGCTTGCGTGAAAGAAGTTGGAAAACATTTGTGTGTGTGTGTGTGTGTATGTGTGTGTGTGTGTGTGTGTGTGTGTGTGTGTGTGTGTGTGTGTGTGTGTGTGTATGTGTGTGTGTGTGTGTGTATGCGCAGGGCCGCTGCCAGCTTTGACTGGGCCCGGGACAAAGTTATCTGAATGGGCCCCCCCACCCAATACATTTAATGTAATGAGAACCCAATTATGGGCCCCCCATTTCCTTGGGCCCGGGACAGGTGACCCCTTTGTCCCCCCCCCTGTCAGTTTCCCTGTGTGTGTGTGTGTATGCATGCTTGTGCATGTCTGTGTGTGTGTGCACCAACATGTGTACGTGCAGGAACTGTATGTGACAAAGAAGGGCATGTATAGTTTATGTATGCATGTATGATATGTGCATGCGTAAGCGTGTGTGTAAGTGTGTATGTGTACAGTATATGTGGTTTACAGGAGCCCTTCATGGCGTTCTTGCATAGGTCATGAAGCGTGGGTGAGCATATTTGTTTACCTTCTGGCTTGTCACCGCGGTCACAGACTTATCGGCTTGGCGATGGCAATTATGCACCTATAACGACACAGGCGGAAAAGCATATTGTACCTTATTGTAATATAAAAAATGTGCTTAAAACAACAACTTTTCACCAATGTCATTGCATATTTACATAATGGAAAACAAATCCATAATTTCACAGTTGTGAATTGCTTGCTGGAAACTTTTCCTCTCTCTTGCTCTCTCTCTCTCTCTCTCTCTCTCTCTCTCTCTCTCTCTCTCTCTCTCTCTCTCTCTCTCTCTCTCTCTCTCTCTCTCTCTCTCTCTCTCTCTCTCTCTCTCTCCCCTACCCCCTGCCTCTCCTCCTCTTGTCCTCTGTCTCCATATGCAAAACCCATTCACATATCCAATTTCCGATCGAAGAGGGCCAGGAGCAAGCGAGGGCTTTTATTTATTTGAGCTGCCAGATAATTGTTTGGAGCCCGTTGGTTTCCCAGATTCTTGTGATTCTTGGCCGGCTGCATCGGAGCCATCTGCCCAGGGCTGCAGATTAAAATGCGAGGCCAGGAGACCAGACCGGACCGGACCAGATCCAACGACATCTTACTGGGCCACAGCCAGCCCCCATGCCACAAGATACCACAAACATCTCATCTCTGTTTGGAAAATGAAAACCACCAGGGCACAAACACCATGAGCACATTTTTTGCTTTTTTTAAAAGATAAATATTTCCCACAAGGCAGTTACTGGTGTGTGTGTGTGTGTGTGTGTGTGTGTGTGTGTGTGTGTGTGTGTGTGTGTGTGTGTGTGTGTGTGTGTGTGTGTGTGTGTGTGTGTGTGTGTGTGTGTGTGTGTGTGTGTGTGTGTGGTGTGTAGTAAGTGTGTGTGCATGCGCTAATAACCGTGTTTTAAAGGGGCAGTTGAAATGCAACTGCTTATTTTCAAATCAACGGTGGCCTACCCTCATGAATGCACATGGATTGTTTTGCAAATAAATGGTTCACTCTGTGCATATTTTAAAATGGATCATAGCCAGTGTACATTTGTGCCTTTAGAGCAACACTGTCAAGACTTGGAACCACAACAATAGTAGACGTAACAGCCATGGGGCTGGCGTGGTCTAATGGAAAAGGAGATGGGCTTTAGATCAGAGGGTTGCAGGTTTCAATCCCACCTTGCCACTCCCTACCTCCCTCCATGGCTGAAGTGCTCTAGAGCAGGGTTTCCCAAACTGTGGTGCGTGCACCCCTGGGGGTGCGTGGCCTGCTACACGGGGGTGCGAGAGCTGAATTGGGCAATGGCAAATAGGCCTATGTGTGTTTTTATACAGTATTAATTAATATTTTCGTTTTTCATGGTATGGTTAATTGTATGCTGGAAGAAACATCAGGTGTATTGGATTCCTCAAATGTTTCTGTACAATTTGTAATGATTTGTGCAGTGAAGCCATACTTAAGTTGCCATCAGCGCACCAAAACATTCACAGGGGGTGCGCGAAACACACTACAATGTACAAGGGTGTGCGCAAGGGAAAAAGCTTGGGAGCCGCTGCTTAGAGCAAGGCACCCAACCACACATTGCTCCAGGGACTGTAACCAATACCCTGTAATTAGAAAAACTGTTAGACGCTTTGGATAAAAGCGCTAGCTACAGTAAGTGTAATGTAACATATTGTAAGTGTTCTGTTTTGTATTGTACTCTTATATCCTGTGGACCCCCTTGAAAACGAGATGTCTTATCTCAAGGGGTTATTGCTCTACGACCAATCAATTGTGTATTCAAAATTGAGTAGGTGAAAAACACCTTATGAGTACAGGTTTTTATAAATGAGACTGTAGACTTTGAACTGCCTATTATAAAATGCACTGTGTACTTGTAAACACATGTTTTACTGTAAAACCAACTGCCAACCTGTACAGTAAGTGCCTGTTAATCGATATTACGGGCGCTAAGTGCCCCAGCAACCACTAACATTGACAAATACACCATCTGCAGCAGACATGGGAAGAGCAGCAGAGATGGGAAAAAAACAGTTACTCCATACAGATCTAGGTGTTTTCCTTTTGTCCTTTCAGTCCTTTGATTGTGTCTGTGTGTGCGTGCGTTCGCATGTGAGCACGTCCATGTGTATGAGAGTGCACAGGTCCGCTTTTGTATCTCACCCAAGCTACACATCTGTGGGTGTCATGTACCGGTGGGAAAAAAAATCAAAGTCTGGAAAACATACAAAGGGCAAGCTGCTGTAATTGGTCCAAATGCTGTCAAACCCTGGCTGCTATGGCTTCACAACTGACTGCAACCTCCTCTTGCCTCCCTCCTGATATTGTAACGCTACACTGCACTGCGACAGACTGCCAGGCTGCACTGTGTGGTTTCCTGCAGACCAACACACTGCAACCTCTGTGAAAGACACATTCAGCTGTCAGTGATGGATGAACTGACTGAGAGGCTAGCACCTAAACAGTAAACACACATAATTCACAGAGACTCATTCATGGGATAATTGGTAGATGGGTTGATTGTTTGATTGATTCACTTATTCATCCATTTCTTGCTAACAGATAGATTGATTGATTGGTTGACAAATCCATCGATAACTTCAGTGATTGACCTGTTCAACAGATTAATTCACAGGCAGGCTGATTGATTCGATAATCAATTAGCCAAATGATGACTGATCCATACCTCAGCGAGGCAAGGTGCTCGGCCACATGCATTCATTCATTCATTTGTTCACAGAGTAATTGATTAAACTGATTAAGGGACTAATTATCTATTTCATGTGTTTGTGTGGTTGTATTCTACTTAACCCTGTGCTTAATGTAGTTAAAAAAAAACTAACCCTACTTAGCATCTGCACTTGTTGTTCTGTATATTTCCTGTGCACTTTGTATCTGCTAGTGATGTTGGCTATGATTATGTCCTCGATTGTAAGTCACTTTGGTTGAAAAGCATCTGCCAAATGCAACATAATGTAATGTAATGATTAAATTCAGTGATTGAAGGATTCATTGACAACGTGACTGATTGGCTTGTTGATTGATTAGTTGAATGACTGACTGATCCATACCTCGGAGAGGGGGTGTGTCTGGCCACAGGCCGGGCAAGTGGAGGTGTTTTTGGGGCAGCCCTTCTCCAGGTGAGAGGCCAGAGCCTTCCTGAGCACCATGTGGCCACAGCCCACATTGCAGGGGATCAGAGCATACTCACACTGGCTCTGGTGCTCCTGTGAGGGAGGGGGGAGAGAGAGAGAGAGAGAGAGAGAGAGAGAGAGAGAGAGAGAGAGAGAGAGAGAGAGAGAGAGAGAGAAGAGAGAGAAGAGAGAGAGAGAGAGAGAGAGAGAGAGAGAGAGAGAGAGAGAGAGAGACATTATATTGCACTTGTTATTATATTTGAGTGGAAAGAGAAAGATATTTGACCAAATACAGACATTAAAGGATTTCAAGCATGGCAATTATTTTATGATTCCAGCTAGACTGTTTGAACAGTTCATCCCCAGTGGCTTGACAGATGTGTGTTTAGCTAGAGAGAGAGAGAGAGAGAGAGAGAGAGAGAGAGAGAGAGAGAGAGAGAGAGAGAGAGAGAGAGAGAGAGAGAGAGAGAGAGAGAGAGAGGAGATTTTTGACGACATTTATGACACTAATTACAAGGGATGGAAAACAATTCATTATATGGTTATGCAGTAGCGCATATCCCATCCTGTAATTGTACTATATCATAGCAACATGGCATCATGACAATGTGTATAAATAAAACATCGATTTGAACAATCTATCGTGTTTGTGGTTTTGTACGTTAACTCCTCTACAACGCCCTGTGACAGGTTAGGGTTAGGGGGAATAATTTCTGATCTCCAATCAGATATCTGATCTCCAATCAACTTCAATCCCCCTTGATAAAAGGGTTTGCCTATTTGAATTAGCCAAGTTCACAATCAAATGTCTCACTCAATTCCTTTTTGCAGAGTCTATGTAATAAACTTGCTGTCACCAAAAAGGTAATGACCAAGTCTCTGTTGCTTAACCCCTTAGCGCAGCACTATGGCTCTCTGTAATGTCATAGGAATGTTGTTATGATGTAGTTAAGCATTTTCAGCAAGTGAATAGGGTCGCCGGCGACCCCTGCTACAGTAAGAGGCTACGGGTCTCTGTGATGTCATAGCAATGTTGTTACAATGTAGTTGAGTGTTTTCAGCCATGAGTGAACGGGCCCGCCGACGGCGCACAAAGAAGCTACCTAACATAATGATGATTCATGAACAACATAAACATACTGTACATACAGTTGGAGTCAGGAAAGGTCAGTTTCCACTTTGCCACTTTGAACGAGAAACCAAACCCTAAATGTGTACCATTTGCATTCTCTTCCAATGCATATACATGCAACCACTGGTGCCTATTCTGTATAGAGTAAATACTAGGGATGGGACTCAATAGTCGTCCAAATTTACAATTGTCCTTTCGAATTTTAAATGGTAGTCTTGAAATCCATACTCATAAAAATACAGAGCCCACATAAACATTCTGTATGGGTCTCTCTTACTGTTTTAAGTGACTGAATTTACTCAGCAAATACAAATGGATCGTCTTTCATTTTTAACACAAGAGGCATGTTGGAAAGTCCCAAACACACTGCTTACAGCCAGGGAGAATAATATTTGAATATTATTTGAATATTCGAATAGTGGCCATTTATTTTTGAACGGTGTGTTTTCCAAAAAATGACCACCCCTGTTAATACATGGATGGAGTGGACACACTGGCCTTCCATGATGACAACATTTTGCTCAATTTATGCACTTCACTGTAGCATAACTCAAATGTGCCTGATAAAATAAGAGAGGTGTTTTAGTCATTCAACAACCCCCTCATTGACCATTGAGGATGACTAAGCAAAAACTCCTTTTAGTCACCAGAAGAACTAGCGCATGATGACATAGCCTACTGTAAAAGCGTGACTTGAACACACAGCACACTAATCCACCTTCCTTCCTGGCAATGCAAGAAAAGACGTGTCTAGATCTTGTCAGATAATGAACAGTAAATGATTTCACTATCCCTAACTGTTGAACAGCAATGTGCAATGAGGAATTGGTGAGTATGTTAGTTTCCCAGTGCTCTGGTCCTGTCTTGATTATTTTGTGTGGTAGTGACTATTTAGTGGAGTTGTAAATACACATAATTAAATTGACAATGAAAATGTCATTGTCACAGACTGAACTGTGAGAATAGCAACCATTAAAGTATGGACTTTGATGATTTTTTATTTTTTTTAAACGGGCACAGAAGAAAACACACTGTAGAGAACAGAAATAGAAGGTGAGGAGACAAAACATCAAATTGTGGGAAAAACACATCCCACACCGTAACCTTTAAAATCAACTAACACCATCAGAAACACAACATAGCATCACACGTGCACACACACACACACACACACACACACACATACACACACACACACACACACACACACACACACACACACGCACACACACACACACGTATCGATGTCACTCCCCACTCCTGCATGTCGCACGTACGAGCACACACTCGCACACACACACACACACACACACACACACACACACACACACACACACACACACACACACACACACACACACACACACACACACACACACACACACACACTCATAGTCACACAGCAGCAGTAACAGCAGCAATAGCAGCAGCAGCAGTGGGTGACCTCTGTAAGTGAAAAGTACCTCAAAGTCCCTGAGTACTCCCCTCCATGGGCAGCCCTGGTTGGCACAGTGAACTTTCAGCTCCTGGATCTCCTTGGTGATGGCCGCGTCACTAAAGGACTATACCGGGGACATTGTGACACACACACACACACACACACACACACACACACATACACATACACACACACACACACACACACACACACACACACACACATACACACACACACACACAGACACGTGTGTGGGTAAGGGGAGAAAGAGGAGGGGGAAATTACACCAACTTTCCAAAACATGACTCACCACATTCACCCACTGACAGCATCATGAGTGAGGTGAGGCATGCCTGTAGGTCTACTGCATCCCCAAATAGCACCCTGTTACTATGTGACATTGAGATACCACAGAAACTTTATAGTAGCATCATATTTTCATCAAGTGTAATGAATTGGGGAAACGAAGAATAATGGACCACTAGATCTCCTCAAGCTAGCACAGGCATGAGTTTACCATGAAAATGTAAGCTCTCTTAAAAAATGCTATTTACATTACAAAGTTAACCTTTCAACTTAACATTTGGATTGTATGTGCCTCACCTGCCATGACAACTGTTTACTGGGAGTTTTCCATTGTTGTCATTAGCTATGTGCACATGAGACGTTTAATTCATAATGAACTCACTTTAATTCTGAATAAAGCTTAATTGCGTTTTGAAAACGTCATGTAAACACGCAATTCTGAATTAAATGGAAGGTCAAAGTGAAACTTGACGGAACTATTTAATGCTGAATTATTCATTTGGAATTAAAAACGTCATGCAAACGTAGGGACTGATGGGGGTGAAGAGCATGCATGGTAAACACTCCAATGTGCTCATTAAAAACCCACACCACCTGTAAAACACCAACGACAAACAAGAACTCAACTTATCACTGTCAGTGGAATGCTAATTTCACGAGACAGCACATGGCAACTTTGTTCAGGGGTAAGTCTAGCTTTATTTAAATGGCCATCATGCACATACCATAGCTTTAAAGGCAAACACCTTGATATGATATCACAGGCTATGAAGTCTATGCCATCGGGAATAAATGCCAGCTGTCCAGCAACACCTGCCGGTAGTTGGTACGCCTATGATATGCTAATTTGACACGCTATATGCCAATGTGTGTTTATATGTGTGTGTGTGTGTGTGTGTGTGTGTGTGTGTGTGTGTGTGTGTGTGTGTGTGTGTGTGTGTGTGTGTGTGTGTGTGTGTGTGTGTGTGTGTGTGTGTGTGTGTGTGTGTGTGTGTGTCTGTGTGTCTGTGTGTCTGTGTGTCAGTCAGTATGAGCACTTCAAACATTATGTACAAGTGCCACAGAGAAGAGTCTGAAAGTTACTTCTGATACAAACAATAATCAAAATACTGGTTACAATCATCAGTATCAGCATCAGTATCAGTTATAAACTACCAGCAAAGAAGACCAGTGTGCAATGATTTATCTTCCCTTTACTTGGATTACTTTTACTGCACATCACCAGCACCTGGACAGTGGCTATGCACAAGGACTCTACTTTGAGTACACCATTGGTTATAATCATGTTGTCTCCTATTTTAATTATGTCGTCTCCTCCAGATTTTTGTATGAGGAGACATCAACAAATGGCACTCACTCAGAATCTCCACTCCATAAGTCTGGAGGTGGTAGAAGAGGTTAACATCCATGGAAAGGCTTTCACTTTTAAAAGTTTGGGCTTTCCCTTGAATTCACAGGCCCATGGCTAACAACGCAGTCCTTTCCAAAGCCTTTTGGGACGGCATATACAGGCGCACAACTGAGTGTAGAAAAGCACCTCGGCAGCACAAAAGAGCCTCGGAAACACATGCAGCCCCTTTGTAGTACACTCTGTGACACATTCTCTTCGCTGAACTACAGTATATAGGTTTGGAGAATGTATTTAAGGAGTAGCATGCCACACATAGAGCCACACTACTTTAAGACATCCTTTTGTCCAACTAAATACATTAACGGTGATGTGGGCATCTACTGTGCACGGCTGCCAGGGACCCTGTCTCCTCCATTTCAGGCACCAGACACACTATAAACCTGTGAGGGCTTATTCACCTGGGGAGCAGGCAAGGACACTGGGTGGTAAGCCTAGTGAGGCAGGAAAGAGAGGGTGGGACGGAGGGAAAGTAATGTGGGAGAGAGAGAGAGTCCATGACGGACACTGTGCTTATCACGCCATATTAACCTCCGAAGCACTGAGCCATTCGTTCCATAGCTCATGGACTGCAGATGAGGGAATGGGCGTGTCAAGTTAGCAAGGGCCCCAATTTCACAGTCAGAGGACTCCGCGTTGCCGCGTGGGTAGAGCAGTCTCCAGGGGAGAGAGGTGACTGAACCTCTCTGCAGTCTTGGTCAGCAATCCAGTTAAATACATTTTTATTTTGCACGGATAGTGCACACATCTACATTTTATCTGGATTTCTTATTACACTGCCTACATATCGGTTTATTATGGTGTAGGCCTAATGTAGTTACTAATGATATAGATGGGAATTACAGTGGCACAAGCTTATCAAAAGATTAAAGCATACTTTAACCTCCCACCATTCCTATTGGTTTGTGGACATTTGTGTTTGTAGTGCTGCTTGTCCTCAAATTTAAATTAGACATTTGGGAAGACACGCATACATTTCTTTCACCTGCAAATAAGTAACTTACATTATCCAGTGTTAGTATGCTCGCCTCACTCTCAGCGTCTGGACCATCTTTGCACTTTTTACACACAGGGGCTTTGTTATTCCTATTTACAAAAAAAAACAGTTACAATTGTTTGTTTGTTCACTGAACTGATGAATTAATCACAAAGGAAAGTGAATCGCTATTTCACTGAATACATTTGACTCGAAATAAAATACAATGCTAAGCCTAGCCAATGTGGGCCTGAACTATGGATGGATGTGGAATGAAAGTGGTCATGATGTTGGTGGTGTTGGGTTGTCTTACCTGACCAGCCAGTTGACGCAGGCCAGGCAGTAGCGGTGGCCACAGGATGTCTGGCGGGCTTTATTCAGGACGCTGTTACAATTGCTACACAAGTACTTTTCATGAGGAGTCTGGTCGCAAATACTCTGAGGAAACCCGGACGGATACTCGTTTTCATCCGGTATAGAGGAACTCTCCTTAACGTCTTTTCTCGAGGCCATTGCATTCAATGATATCTAAAGATGTAGGCTATTGTCTGCTCAGTGCGATTCCACGGGTGCGAGTTTAGTTCCACATGTCGCGCTGTGACAGTGCTTAAGTGGAAACCGTGGACTTAGCCATGTCTTCCCTTTGTTTGGAAACTATCAACGACGTATTTCCCCTGCAAACTTTCCGGAAATAGCGTTTTAACAATTTTGGTATTGGCTACTTCAAAATGACAGCCCAGGTAGGTCGTTCTTCGGGTCGTCAGAAATGTCAGTGTAACCCCCCAAAATCCCTAATTAACAGTCTCACCTCACCGTTACGCACGCTACTTTGTCAGTTTCTGAGAAATAAAGTCGGGGTCTACTGCACTCGCGCGGACTCATCTCTGCTGAGCAGTGGAATGGAAAGTCCCCGCGGTTCAACCATGGTATATGAGGTGCTTTCGGGCTTAATGGTGTTTCGTTTACTTTGAATGAGCCGCTGATGTTGGCTACCGGTCGTAATACAAATCCAATTTACGTGTTAACAACGGGAAAATAAACGGAAGAAAATGTTTCCCCCCAGGACCATGTTATTCTCGCGACGTGAAAGCTCTGTCGGCGGTAGCCAACAAGTCTGTAAAAAAAAAAAAAAAAAAATCCGGTTACGCGCGCGCTGGTTTATGCTTTCCACTAAGGCTCGCCACGAGGGGATAGTTTTGTTGTGTTTTGAGCGAACTCTTCCCAAAGTCGGTCGGCAGTTAGGCCTATTTATTTTTGTGATAACCCTGGCCTGGTACGTCAAATACCGGTAGGCCTATGGCTACAAATTTGTTTTGTTCAGTGAGGGTCGCATCCGAATGCTCACAGTAGTAGGGGCTCTAAGGCGAGAAATCGTTATGCGCTGGATAGAAGCATATAATTCGGTACACATATTCCTTGACTGATTTGAAGACATCCTAGAAGGGGTGTCCCTTGAAAAAAAAATGTCTACCATGTCATATACAATATGTCACGTTGGTAACGCATTACATTGTTATTACATGACATTATACTTAGCTGACAATGTTAATATAGTCCTCAGAAGAGATGAAGCAAGGGTAGCCTGCTAGACCAGATTGATAAAACTACAAAATGTACATAGTGTGAAAGTATGGGTGAGTCTGTGCTTACGTGCTTGACAGCATGTAACATTGTGAACGATTTGAGAAGATTCTTGGTCTGAATTAAAATGAGCATTGCCAACACTAAAACTATGGTGAGAATAGACTGCTGCTAATGCTCGATTTGAATGGGATAGTGTCAGTGCAAGATGCCCTAGGTAGCAGGTTCTCCATCCTCTAATTTCCATAACAGATATACGTATTTTATTTGTATGAGAGAGGGTAAAGGACAGGACCTTTCCATATGTATGAAGAACCCCATAAGATCACCCAATTCTATATTTTTACAAGTGCATATTGTGAGAGCATTTCAGTCAACTTTAGAATGGCATTACAGATTACTCAATATAGGCCTACATGTAGGCCACAGTATGGCTTCAGTTCAAATTAAATGGGAATGATTTCTTAGTGTATGTTGAGTAAGAAGACAGAGATAAAAAAAATGTTTATTTGCAGACAAGTCCTCACCTAGTACTTGTGTCAAAAGTTGTATTAGTTAGCTCAGTAATCATTGAGTACTTAAACTGCTATCAAAACTGACAGCTGATGGACAACATGTACTGTAGGTCTTTTGCCACCCTTACCCATAGGATAAATATATATATAGAACAACACTTCTCATATGGTATATACTATGAAAGTAAATCATTACCTGGACTCATTTTCTTGATATGCAAGGCACATAAATAGTCTGGGCGGAAGAATAGTCGATCATACCCCGCCCCCCCCCCAAACAAAATGCCACAAGACTTTTTTTAACCTTCAAGATTTTGAGTGGTAACAGTAACATAACTCATTCCCACTACACCTTTTTGCATAATATTGTACATGTCCTCAGAATGCTCTACATCAGTGGTTCTCAAACCTTTTGTGTGAAGTACCCCCTGAGAAAATATTGAGCTCTCTGAGTACCATTTTGACAACCAACATTAGAATATCGCAGTAAAGGCCTTCCATATTCACTTTTGCCAGTCAGTACAGGAGAGGTTCATAATGGCATTCCAAGTACCACCAGAGATGTCTCAAGTACCACCAGTGGTACGCGTACCACAGTTTGAGCACCACCGCTCTACATGTTTCAGTTCTATAGTTGTACTGTACAGTACAGTGCAGTGCAGTGGAGTGCAGTACAGTACAGTAGCATACAGAATGGTGCAGTATAATAAAGTACAGTAGAGTATAGTACAGTACAGTACAGTAGCATACAGTACGGTGCAGTACAGTACAGTAGCATACAGTACGGTGCAGTATAGTACAGTACAGTACAGTAGCATACAGTACGGTGCAGTACAGTACAGTAGCATACAGTACGGTGCAGTATAGCACAGTACAGTAGCATACAGTACGGTGCAGTACAGTACAGTAGCATACAGTACGGTGCAGTACAGTAAAGTACAGTACAGTAGCATAAAGTACGGTGGAGTCTAGTTAAGTACAGTACAGTAGCATACAGTACGGTGCAGTCTAGTACAGTACAGTACAGTACAGTACAGTAGCATACAGTACGGTGCAGTACAGTACAGTAGCATACAGTACGGTGCAGTCTAGTACAGTACAGTACAGTAGCATACAGTACGGTGCAGTCTAGTACAGTACAGTAGCATACAGTACGGTGCAGTACAGTAAAGTACAGTACAGTAGCATAAAGTACGGTGGAGTCTAGTTAAGTACAGTACAGTAGCATACAGTACGGTGCAGTCTAGTACAGTACAGTACAGTACAGTACAGTACAGTAGCATACTGCACGGTGCAGTAGAGTACAGTATGGTATATCACATTACAGTACAGTACAGTACAGTACAGTACAGTACAGTGCAATACAGTAGAGTACAGTATAGTCTTATAGACGTTAGCCCTCCAAAGCCAATAGGATTTCCACATGCTGTTGTTTTAAGTTTTTGAAAGACTATTTTAGTAGCCTATGTGAGAGAGGGAAGGCAGGCAGACATGTTTTAAACAAAGGCCCACACCCACAAATAAAAAATAACGAGCAAACAATAAATTAAGTGGTTAGGTAGCCAACATGTCATCTAGATTAAAGCCAAAAGTAGATGGAAAAACAGACATGTTACCATTTTGCTCTTTTACGTATCTGTCAATATACTGTATGGATGAATCCGTGTATCATTTGTTCATTCTCGCGATTGGTTTCCCTGACAACCAACGCCGCCAGGATTTTGTTAATCGGAATTTCGAATGTTTCATTTTCCATTTTCCGTTTGGAGGTGCAGAATGGAAAAAACGAGAAAACGAACCGTAATCCGATTTCTGGTTTTGGTTTTGAAAAGGGAAAAACGAAAAATCAAATGCTGTTTTCATTTTTTCAATTCTGTTGTAAAACGAAAAAACGAATGAACGAATGATACACGGATTCTGGTGATGTATTGAATATTGATTATTCATAATTTCCTAAGCATAAATGCCCTTATCACTCCATTGTACACTTAGGACTGCGATATACATATCTGAACATTAATCAGCATACATTTGTCATTTGACAGCTGTCACTGACACTTGATATGTACATGTATTATTGACTTGATTGATATGAATATATTTCAGTTGGACTCCTAGGGTTAAATCATTGAGGGGGTCCTAAGGAAGTAGTAGTAGTTTGTGTGTGTGCGCGCATGTGTAAGTGGGATTAAAATTATTGTTTGCCATCTTTATCTGAAGAGCAGACTGAGTGTCTGAACCTGCTAATGCTAGCATGCTAACATTGGGACAGTTATGTGTGGCCCAAGGGTTTATCTCTTCTCCCCTAAATTTTCTAACCACAATTTTCTTTTTGGATGTTATAGATATGACCCACTGCAAATTTTTAAAACTCTTAATGAATGTTGGTTCAATAGCTAAATGCCCAGAAATGAGCTCTCAATTGTAGAGTGATCTCATTCTGACCATGGTTTTTATGATTTTCCTGTTTTTGAATCTAAATAAGACATATATAACATTGTTTTTATGTTAAGTTTTGCCCTCATTTTCAAAGTTCAGTTTGTATACATCACACACAAATAGGTGGATTGACCCATAACACCATTATGTCCAGGCAGTACAGCATTTTACTACTATTGGCTGGTTTTGGGCAGCCATCTTGGATTTACCCCATAAAAATGACCTTAATGACATTGAAATTTGGGGCACCCCTTCTGAAATGATGGAGAACACCCTAAGGAAGGTCTACACCGATTTTGGTGCTTCTATCCAGCGCGTAACGATTAGGCCCTTTTTGGACGCTAAGAGACCCAGCTACAGTGGGAGGTCTTCAAATCTGCTGCCAGTGCGTGCCACAGGACAAACCAGCCCAGACAGTCCACTCCACTACCTTTTTAAACTACACACTCAGGACAACTAGCCTACATGACACAATTACAGCGTCATGATTCATAATAAATAAATAGGCTATATTTATATAGGCTTAGGCTGTATATGCCAATATGATGTATACCTATTTTGTGTAGCCTATCTGAGATGGTTTCAGTTAGGCTACATAGACATGTCATTTTAATGTTCTGACAGCAACCCAAAATAGCCTACTTCATTTTAGAGGTATTTTCTTTTCTTAAAGTCCTACCTTTCTAAACCAAAACTTTTCCCAGCACTGATGACTCACCTAATTTAAAAGTGAGGTTGTTGTCATATACCGATACAACAATATGATGGGAAGACATCATGCTCCAGATGATGAGCTAAAACATCACTGAACTACATCTGCTACAGATTGACACTCTCTCACACACACACACACACACACACACACACACACACACACACACACACACACACACACACACACACACACACACACACACACACACACACACACACACACACACACACACACTAAGCTATCAGTTTACTGTCATTGCTCACACCTGTCACAGCATGCACAGGTAACATCTCTCTTGTCATCTTGTACAGGCAGGGATGGCCAACACAGCGTACGGTAAAACACCTCCAGTAGGTACACTACACACACAGCCAGTTACAGAATAACAGGAGTATTTCATTTCAAGGTCAAAGTGGGCCTATGCTTTTCGCATTCCAGTGGTGTCGAGAGTCTGAGTCATTTCTCATTTTTAAAGTCTGAAGTTGGAGAGTATGGAGCTGTATAAATCTTCAAATAAAACCTTTTTGTTGCGGTGAATACAGGCATAGCATATCTCACACACATCCTCCTACTTACGCACACACACGCGCGCGCACACACACACATGCACACACTTGAATTATTTTATTTGGACCCACTACCACTACCAGAATTACATTACAGGATTCAAATATTTAGAGGTTACACATCAGGGATACATAAAACATTGCCTATGCCACAATGATTTCCTATCACAGCTGACAGAACAGAACTTTGTCAGTTGTTTTGCCTTTACTTTGGAATGGCCTGCTAGTTTATATACTGTTAGTTAATATACACTACATGTCCCAAGCTACCAAATATTAAAACCATGAGCTTGCCTCTTGCCGTGAAATGTCCAAACACATACCCCACTTCTATTACCAAAGATTTTCTTAGTTCAACTCTTCCCATTAGAATGCCTATGGTATTACTTCCTGCCTTCTGTCTATGGCAGGGGTGTCAAACTCAAATTGACTGAGGGCCAAAATCAAAATCTGGAACGAAGTCGCGGGCCGAACTCAACATTGATTTTTAAAAATGGACTAAAATTGTGTGTATGCACTTCATATTCATACTTAAATTTCACACACTCTTTCCCATCATATTTGTTAGTTCAAATGTGTCTGCACATCCCGTGACACAGCAACTTTCATGTTCAAGTCATGTTACGCTATACATTAATGGTGTATGTCGGCCAAATGTCATACACATTTGAAATGATCTCGCGGGCCGAATAAAATGGCTCCGCGGGCCAAATTTGGCCCCCGGGCCTGAGTTTGACACCCCTGGTCTATGTCTTGAAGCACAATGTCAGGGGTGTTGGGAATACCATCAAACACATCCTCAGTGCTGCTGAAGCAACACTGTGTCATCATGCGTGAGTGTTTGTGCATGGCTCGAGAAGAGTGGTCCAACAGCTCTGGCAATGAGATCCACTATTTGGTCATGAAATATGAAATACAAGCGGTGCTATCAAAAGCAAATTGAAGACATCTTAACCATCACTATTGGTACTCTGTACAGAATTTTCTCAAATCAAAATGTTACTAGATGGGTATGTGTGTTTTGAATAAAGTGACATTAAAAGTGGAAGCCTTTTCCATTTAAAAAATATATATTTTTGTTAGAATCAGAAAAGTGAAATACATACAAAATGATTACTTTGTTTTTGTTGTGGTTGTTTTTTTAAAACAAATTGTCATGTGTTTGATAGCAGTAGGACATGTTGTTCGTGTTACAGCCTACTATGAGCTTAGACTTTGTAAGCCACAAAAATCTTGCAACCAGCAACCAGATCAGCTGCCACACACCACCGTAGGCCTTGGCAGCCACAAGCCAACCTGATGTGTCCTTGGCAGATATTGCTGGCTCCATGTTCCCTTACAAGCATGTTATTATATTCCTCGGGGTCTGGCTCATCACGGATATTGCCTCTGTGTTGTCAAATCTTCATGGTGAAGAGCATGAACCGCAGGTGGAAGATGTTTTGTTAATTAATTATAGATACCTAGTCCGCTGCCCACAAACATGTCTTCCACCGTGACATAACATTGGTGACATGTTGCAATTAGGAGACGCAAGACTACAACAGCAGATGAGGGGTGATGTGACGCCTTAATGAAGCCATTGCCGCTCACTTGATTTTTTTTTTTTTTAGAAAAGAACTGGTCTTCACTTGAAGAGGCTGTTATTTCAAGCAAATGACAAAAATAATATCCTCTCAGAGCCTTCATTATAACGGACTTGCTTCATCATTACTGTGTAAGAATCATACTCTTACTGTAACTCGAGTGGCTGCCAGCTGAGGCCAGACCCTGTGTCAGTGTTTCTCAACCCTGGGGTCGGGACCCCATTAGGGGTCGCCTGCAATTCAAATGGGGTCACCTGAAATGTCTGAAAGTGTGTGAAAGAAGAATACTGGTAAATATCACTAATTCATATAACACAACTTTTCAATATTCTCTTGGAAACACCATTTAGAATCGTAGACTGTCTTACATATTCAATACCCTACCACTAATACCCTAGCTCAGTCATGTTTTCATTTTTGTCGTGGAAAGAAAGGTGTATGGGTTCCCCAGAAATTTGGGATGTCACAATGGAATCCCATGCCAAAAAAAGGTCAGGAACCACTGCCCCACATGTTCTGACCCACCCTCCACTCCTGCCTGACTCCAGTCAAAGGAGCATCGTACTAGAGCAGTGTTTCCCAATCTTTTTTGTCTTGCATACCACCTAAGCATAGGTCTTGCATGCCACCTTTTTGTCATACCATGAGTACCCCCTCACTCATGCTCTATATCCCAATCCCATTTTTTCATTTTTCCAAGTACCCCCTGCAGTGTGCTCGCGTACCCCTGGTTGGGAAACACTGTACTAGAGGAGCTGGACACAGGGGCAGTGCTATGGGGGGTAGCTCTTGCCCCTGGACTCAGGAGCCTTCCGTATTGGTGGTAGGGGCCAGAGCAATGGAATTCAGAGTTGTGGCAACTGGGTGACATGATTCATGTATATTCAAATAATTTGAGGCAGCTGCTTTCTTTTTGCTAGAGACTAACACAGAACCACTACATGACAAGCAAAGGTGTCATAAAGTGAATTAAAATGAATTACATTTACCTTTACTGCACTCTCTGTGGTTGATGCTCACTTCCTGGAACTACCGTATATTGGAACTGTGTGTCAAAGGCTCCATGAGCAGCCATCTTTGTGTAAAAATGGAACACATAGATCAATAGGATTAGCCTGAGGACCTTGCAAATTGGCTCCAACAAAGTGCAGAGCACTGCTCCATCAAAGTTCGATTCTATTGTTTTCAATACAATCCCGCACACCGGCGCCGATGTCCGTCGGAATTTCGTTGGAAATGAAAGTGCTCCCCAGTGCAGTCGGAACCTAGCCTATATGCTGGGGGCTTTACTCTTACTTCCGTGGCTCTGGTAGGGGCCTTGGCAGGTCGTAGGAGGGGCCTATCAGTGGTTTGACCAGGGGCCCAGGGTGCAATTGTTCTGCCACTGGGCAGACTTTTCAGGTTCAAAAGGTGCATGTCCTGCCATGGGTGCCTCTGCATGTGCTCTTAACACGGGTAATTTCACAAATGGATTCCCCTATAGACTCATCATGTATGGAAAATTAGTCGGTGGCAGTGCTGTTCCATGGGCTGCTGAATAGCAGTGCCAATCAGGATTAGTGGGTTCAATTAATTGACTGGAATAAATACGCACACAAGATTATTACATTGTGAACGCGGGGTGTCCACCCTCTGGCATTTGGTCAGGTGGAGAAGGAGGGCGTAAATGGAGGGGATGGAGACATTCCATGGTCATATTAGCTTTGGAAAGGAGTCGGGGGAGAGAGTTTTCGTTGCAGTAAATAAATTCTGTATAAATGAGGCCTATAATTGAATTGCCCTGACTGCTAGAAATAGTGTACATTCCTGAAACCTCCCCAAACCTCGGGTTATAGTACATCTATACTGCCATCTTAACCATTTGAGTCTTCCAAAGTGTAATTAGTTCATGTATCAGTTAAAGATTACGTATATGTAGATAATAAATTAAATACATACCAGAGCAGCGGGAGCTGATCTCTGGCTGGCTGAGCTACTGAGGTAAGGAGGCACAGCTGACCTTCAAAGGTCAGCTATTTAAACCAAATTAAACTCAGAAAGCAACTCCCTCTGAATAGCAGCATGTGTGTGGGGTAGTGGTAGTGTTTAACTGCACTGCTGCTGTGTGCAGGGCCGCTGACAGCTTTGACCGGGCCCGGGACAAAATCCTCTTAAAGGACCCCCCACCCAATACATACAGTGTAATGAGAATCTGGGCACCCTGTCTCCCTGGGCCCAGGCCAATTGACCCCGTTGTCCCCCCTGCCAGCTTCCCTAGCTGTGTGTGTCTGTTCTCAAACAGAGAGGGCCAGAGGAGCTGGCTTTGTGTGCGTTGGGTCAGGAGATTAATCGT
Organism: Engraulis encrasicolus; assembly: GCF_034702125.1. Classification (NCBI taxonomy): domain Eukaryota; kingdom Metazoa; phylum Chordata; class Actinopteri; order Clupeiformes; family Engraulidae; genus Engraulis; species Engraulis encrasicolus. The sequence goes on along the minus strand of NC_085859.1, from coordinate 55,608,491 downwards.
CTGGGTCGAGCCCATTTGCCGTCCTCCGCTTTTAATCAATCCAGCCGTAATTGGAGGCGCTCGACGTGCAGCTGCGATTTTTCATCACAGAGCAATCAGCAAAGCAAAGTGGAGGACGGGGAAAAGCAGAGGGACTCGACGAGAGAATAATACCTCTCTCTCTCTCTCTCTCTCTCTCTCTCTCTCTCTCTCTCTCTCCCCCCCATCAGTAACGGCATGTGGAGGAAAGCATAGCAGAAGGACACGGCAGGAGAATAACTAGGTTGCCTCTCTCTCTCTCTCTCTCGCTCCCTGTCTCTCTCTTTCTCTCTCTCTCTCCACTGATACCAACCGTGGCCAAGCCCAGCCCAGCAAAATAAACATCTGCTAAGCCTCAGGAGACGCACTGTTCAAATAGTCTTGCTGTATTCATAAAATAATTGGCACGCTTGCAAGCCATCTAATGTCTGTATTTAGACTAAGTGACAGGAGCGAGCAGATTCCCAGTCTAGTGTGTCTCTCCCTATCCAACCCAGCCCAGCCCAGTCCCACCTAGCCCACGTAAAGCCCAGCCTCTTCCTTTATTCACCCATCACAGCCCTGGCCTGGCCTGGCCTCACAAATGCCAGCATGAGTTGCAGTGATGTAGCGTAGCCCAG
>NC_085859.1:55580353-55602853 GCF_034702125.1 Engraulis encrasicolus | reverse complement strand
TTAGTGGCTCATAACAAAAGAAGAGGCTGTATCATTTTTTTAATTCTTACTAAAAAAACACTACTTTGTACTTTGGCAATTATCTAAAAAAGCATTTGTCCCCATTTCCTCTGAAAAAAACTCTTTTAATTTGCCATACCTGCCTATACCTGTAATACCTCTTTTCCACTGCCGGTTTTCTGGTGGGCCTACAGCTTGACACAGCGCGACTCGGCCGCCAATTTTTCCTTTACGATTCAGCTGTGTCGTGCCTATTCGAAAAGCAAAAAGCAGCAGCCGAGTCGCACTGTGTTGAGCTGTAGGCCTACCAAAAAACTGGCAGTGGAAAAGAGGCATAAGCGTACTCAAGGGGGTCAACAGGGGGCACAAAGGGATCAGTTGTCCCGGGCCCATGGAAAGGGAATTACATGAAATGTATTGAGTGTGGGGACCTTTCAAAAGGCTTTTCCCGGGCCTGGCCAAAGCTTTCAGCGGCCCTGGGTGCAACTCCATCAATCTGAACTGTGGGACTCTTTTCCTTTTCTCTTTGCCTGTGTGAGTGGTGGCAGAACCAGAGCTCAGCTGTGTGCGTGGAAACTGTGCCGATACCTGAAGGGCTACCTCCTTTGAAAGCCTCCTTTAGCCTACGCATCACATAACTGGATCGCTGGACAGCAAAAGCCCCTGAAGGTTACAGGGAGGCTGATGAGCCCCGAACACTAATGGTCCTTGTCTGTTCACGTTCCGGATTATCAATGCAGACATCTCTGAGGGGAAAAGAAAATGCTCCTGGGGCCTGACGACAAATGTAAAAAAATGAGGAAGAAAAAAAAGTCTTTCAAAATGTGACATTTCTAACGTTCTCTTCTGGTCGACTAACGTTGTATCATTTGAAGCTGTCAAGGTGCGGAGCATGTCCACGTCTGAAAATGTCCAGGATGTTCTCCACAGACTCTTTCACACACTAGCCTAATGATCCCTGTCAGATGCAGAGCCGCTGCATTACTGGAAATTCAGCATCGTTCAGGCATATGCTTTTTCTACTTTGCAGAACAGACCTGAATGCCCTCAAATTCATTAAAATGGAGTCAATGTTGTCGATAACCCTTCAAATACAATTCCTGTACAAATCACATAGACTGACCGCACTTTAGATTGAACTGAAATAACCACAAACACTCATTGATGGGTATAGCTTGTTTAGAAAATGTGGATATTTATTAAATGGCATTTAAAACATTTCAAATGGGATTAAACAAAACCAGCCTTAGATGGGGGAGTTAGGGTTGCAAAGTCGATCATACAAGAGCCAGTGAAATAAAGCTTAGATACACAAGTCTGCAGTGCGTTCCAGTAGTCTCATGGTCAACAATGCAACACACTATACCTTTCCAAAGTGCTCAAAATGCTCTTTTGATTTTTGCAAATGCACAAATTACAACATCTCATTTGGTCATACATCAAGGAATAAACAAAGGACTACACGTTCAACTGTAACACATGGAGGAAAAATCAGATTAAGGACACCAAGAGTGAATCCTATAGAATCAAATTATAGTGTTGAGAAAACATACACACGCGTGAACACACACGCCTGAACACACACACGCACACACACAATTTCACGCTCATGTAAGTTGCATTACTTGTTCTTCCCAGTAGGGACAACATTAGAGGGTTCCACTTGAGTTGAAAGATGACTCACTCTCACACACTCACAGACACAGGCACGCACACACACAGATAGAGGGAGAGAGAGAGAAAAAAAACACGGGCCCTACTTCTCTGTCAAAGACTTGCACACTTACATTAAGTGTCCCTGAACTGTCGTGACAGCTCATTGCTGTTCAGGCTGTGGTTTCTAAGGACTGACATTTCTCAGGAATTTCATTATTCCATAGGGCCTATAGGCTATACAATATATCTTCCATATTCTTCATAGAAATTATTGAGCCTTTTGAAAATACACCCACATCATTTACAACCCATACTGAAATGAATAAGCTGGACCTATATTTCAGAATTATCTCCTCCGTAGAGTTCAGAACATGTATGAGGAAGCAGCAGAGTTGTCCTATACTGTAACACTGTGAATGCATGCTGCATACAGGGAAGGTTTAAATGTCAATACATCTGGCCACAGCCTGGTTCTTGTCACTCACACATCAGACGCTAGTTGCCTCTTACTTAAAGGGGCTCTATGTAGGATTAAAAGTTTAATTAATCACTGTCCCGAGTCAGCCGATGCTTATTTGAGTCATTAGTGAGTGAAAGATGACTCTCGCGACCACTTTCACGGTCCGCTGTCAGAGAACCCCAAATGTAGGCTAACTTTTGACTGAGCTGCCTGCACTTCTCAAATGAAAAACTGCTTTACATAATACCGTATTCTGATTTGTATCAACTGCTGGCATTCTGTGATGAAAAAAACATTCTCACAGCAAGTTTATTTAAACAAAATGTTTTCATGACGGCGTAAATTTTGAGACAGGCATGCCATGGGCCCCCGCGCAAACTATGTAATCCTACATTGTGCCCCTTTAAAGACTATAGACTATAGACTTAAAGACTGTAAAATAGACTACCCATTTCATGCGATTTGTCTTCATTTCAGCAAAAGGAGATTTTATCCCTTTCCCCCAAAATAGCACGAGAACACAGTAGGAGCAAAGACATTGGCAACTCCTGGTCCCTCAACACTATCTGCACCGGTCTTCCCCTTTCTGGACAAAGATTTGGTAAAAAAAAACGGGACATAACTGGGCTTCACCAAAAGCCAAAGTTGGCCCAAATCAATGCCAGAAACCATAAACCAGGACAGGGCAAGATGAAGGAACATTTGAGTGTTTTGTGCTTTATAAAGGGACCTACCAGTAGAGGGCAGCAGTAGAGAGATGCATGTACGTAGTGTAATGAAATTAACAGAGAGAGAAAAAAAACTTCTTAACTGTTGAATAAATAATATTAAAAAAAGAGAAATTAATTAATGGTCAAGTAAAAAAAAAGTTTCTATGTCTATGTTCAGCTTTTCTTTGGTCCAGCAGGCAACATCTAGATCAGAGGGTCAATTCTGGACCAAACCAAACTATGAAGTCCTGAATCAGGTTGGTCAGTCCACCATGCTTTATATATAAGCTACTATCAACTGCTACCCAAAGCTACAGTAGTGAGTTTAGATCAGACAGCAGATAGTGGCCAGCAGTGCTCAATGCCCCAGGCTCTATCAACTTCTCAGTAACCTTTCCGTTGGTCTGTCCACTACACTACCGCATGCTATTGTAACAGATGTCCACTAGCAGAGTAGGGCGTAGAACATTAGTAAACCTCTCTCCCGTAGCACTGAGCAGTCGGTATGGACCTTTAGCTCAGTGGTATCATGCTGTGCCTTCCATGCCCAATCTGAAGCGTTGACTGGTAGGTCGCAGGTTCGAGCCCTGAGTACCAAGCCAGCGCAGATGACCTCAGTTACACTATACTAGTACACTAAGCTACAGATGGTGGACTACAGAGCTTTATGCCCCAGGCTCTATCTGTTTCTCAGTTTTGGTTGGTTTATCCACTACACTACCATAAGCTATACAGCGCTGAGCCACAGAGCCCATCTACAGTAGTACAGAGAGTTGAGATCAGAAAGCTGATAGTGAAGAGCTGAGTTCTACTCCCCAGGCTCTGGCTGCTTGGAGGACCAGCTCTATCTCCTCCTACAGTACATCCCTAGTCTGCTCTGCTGTCAGACGCCATTGTACACATTAGCAAACTGACAGGCCAATTTACATCACAGGAACACTGTTCCTCGTGTGCAGGTGAGCAAGCTGTATCCACCAGCGACATATACTGCAGATCAACACCCATTCAGTGTCTCTCTGGTCCATTCAGCAACCTATCCCTGGGGGACACAGAGGCTTGTGGTGGCAAAAGTGTCTGACACTGTGTGGGTGTGAGCATGGGTGTGTATATGTGTGTGCAGAGCCGCTGCTAAGGACTTGGAGGCCCTAGGCACAACTGGTCTGGAGGCCTCCCTCATAATGAAATGATAATAATAATACTTATACTTATCTATGAACTAATAAATATACGTTTTGTAATGTAATTCAACTTTATTTTCATGACAATTTTAGTCTATCTCAATTTAAGAGGCCCCAATTTTGGGGGCATAGTGGTTGGTGCCCCAAGCACTGGTTGATGCCCTAAGCACTCTGCGTACTCTGCTTATCTATTGGCGACCCTGTGTCTGTGTTTTGAGTTTGAATTGTACAGTAGGCTACATGTGTTTGTATACTGTATATGGTTTCTGTCTACTGTAGTGTGTGTGTGTGCGTGTGTGTTCACATATCAGTGTATGCCCACACTACGTGTACACAGATATGCACGTCAATCACTCCTTCACGTCAGAAAGTTTGCAAGTCAGTGAGTTTCTTATGGCTCGGAGTGATGTTCCCTCAGATGCTTAACGAGCAAGCTCTTAACTTCCAGCTCCCATCATTACAGTACGCCACTCTTCATCCTATCTCTAAATGCCAATCTCTCTCTCTCTCTGTCTATCCAAATGTCAATCTCTCCCTCGTTAATAGCCAATGTAATTGGTCAGAGCAATCAAAGCCGACAGTCCAAAACAAACTGCGTAAAGGCATAGGCAGCCAGGGAGCAAGACTGTGTACTGTATGTTGATGAGAGAGAGAGAGAGAGAGAGAGAGAGAGAGAGAGAGAGAGAGAGAGAGAGAGAGAGAGAGAGAGAGAGAGAGAGAGAGAGAGAGAGAGAGAGAGAGAGAGAGAGAGAGACTGTGTGTGTGTGCATGTGACCACACTACAACTCTGTAACAATATTTTCTTGGCAGCCGCTTAATTAAACCACTTCTTTTCCCAGGGCATACACACACACATGTCTGAAAGGATGGATTTGAATGCCCTTGGCGCCGATGTGCTATTTCTAAATAGCTTTTTTGATCATCTATAAAGGCAGCCTTCCCTCGGCTGTGCTTGCCCAGGGGGAAAGAGAGACTGTGTGTCACTGAAAACAGGCAGTTTTAATGGGTAAGGCGACCACTTCTGAGGAGGGACTGATGGAGTGTGTGTGACAAATACTATGTTGCTTAAAGCTGTTTTTTATTATTGCAAATGGTCCAGGTAGGGGATTGGGGGAGGAGTGGTGGTGGTGGTGGTGGTGGTGGTGTGTGTGTGTGTGTGTGTGTGTGTGTGTGTGTGTGTGTGTGTGTGTGTATGATAGTGTGTGTGTGTGCGTGTGCATGTGTGTGTGCGAACATGCGTGTGTGTGTTTGGAGAGTGGTGGGGGGATAAAGACTGTATGTTGCTGAAAATACTTTAATTAAATGACCCAGGTAGAGGATCATGTTAATTCGCTTTCCAAATAAATAGCCGGTGACTGACGCCACTGCAAGCGAGCGACCATCACTGGAGTGTAGCAGAGGCATCTGCCAGCCGGTGGGCATGTCTGCCTTGCTTTCCTCTCCTCGCCTTCTAATGTCATCAATTAAAGACTAAGCTGCTGTTATGTGGGCTGGTTCCTGCCCCGCCTGCCTTGGGGACAGTCACACTGGGCTGCCACCTCTAATAGATGCCATAAATAATGCCAAAAGCTGTCCTGAGCCCATTTCAGAGGCACCAGCCTCATGAGATGGAAGGAGGATAAAGCGAATCAGCCACCCACCCACGGGCACAGAGGGCATTGGAGATCGCCCATGTGGAGGAGAGATGCTAATGGACATGATTTGTCTGTGGAGGGAGTTTATTTGACCATCTGCATCGAATACAAGTAATCACCCATGCAGTTTTTAATTCTGGGTTTTTCTTTTTTTTTAAACCAGACAATCTTGAACTCTTTGTGTCTTAGGATGTGAGCTTTTTGTCTCAGAGGGCTTGTTTATATAATCCACCATCTGTATTGAATACAACATTTTTTTTACCCATCTTAAGATTTTAATTCTGTTATTTTTGATGAGGAGCAAGGCTGTTGGCAGTGATGTCAAAGATGTCTCCGATTTTTTTTTGTCTGTTCTGTTTGACCTTTTGCACTGTAAACGCTTTTTAATTCCGTAATTTTCCCAAGTCATAAGAGAAGGAATGTTAGGCTATTAATGATGAATGCTTTTTAAAACGGTTTAGAAAACTCAATTATCTTTCCAGCCATCTGTATTAAATAACACTCCACCTTTTTATTCCGTGTCTACTTATTAATTTTGCTGTTTTTTCCGGCATCATCTTAACCCAATGTCAAGGACACCGGATAGCTTTCTTAAGATCTGAGAGGGTTTCTGTTGAGGTAATACAAGTAGTGTAAATGGCTGAAATGTACTGTACAAACACTGCCAGGATTGGCATATTGATGGTGGGGGCCCGTCTGCCCCATTATGACCTTGGCTAGGGCCCTATCAATGTCTTGCCCTGGGGCCCTGCGTGCAATTGTTCTGCCACTGAACACTACTGTGGATTACAGTAAAGTTGGCCTGAACTCGGCTTAAGGTCTGGGCTCTGATGTAAGCCCAGTTCTGAGCAATCATTCACAGCACGGGGAGTGCAGTGCTTCAACAACGTCTCCCCTGTGTGCAATCACTCAGATGGCTGTGGAGGTTGTAGACATTATGGCGTGGCCAGGGGCAAATCCAGAAGGAGTTATAGAGCAGCCATGCCCCAGCCCCACCCCCCACAACCAAAACACCACGAAATATCACTCTCGCTGCTGTACTCTCCATCAACCTATCGTGTGTGTGTGTGTGTGTGTGTGTCTGTCTGTGTGTGTGTGTCTGTGTGAGAGACAGAGAGAGAGAAGATAGAGAGAGTGCGCGTGTGTGTGTGTGTGTGTGTGTGTGTGTGTGTGTGTGTGTGTGTGTGTGTGTGTGTGTGTGTGTGTGTGTGTGTGTGTGTGTGTGTGTGTGTGTGTGTGTGTGTGTGTGTGTGTGTGTGTCTGTGTTTTCATCTTCCCTGGGTCTGCTGTGCTGTTACTGACAGCAAAACAAAATGTTATCTTGAGAAAATGTCAGCTGCAACAAAAAATATGGTTGGTACTTTTTTTTATAACCGCTGTGTGCTGGCTCTGTGGTCTTGCTGTGGACGGGCCAGCACAAACAGGAAGTGAGGGGGTGGGACAGGAAGTATGAGTATGACAGGCAAGAGATGAATGGAAATAACCACAGGCAGACCTCACTGGAACTACAAAGTGATTACCCCCTGTGACCGACTGTTAAGAGGGGGATTCAGAACCTACACAGATATCTCTCTCTCTCTCTCTCTCTCTCTCTCTCTCTCTCTCTCTCTCTCTCTCTCTCTCTCTCTCTCTCTCTCTCACACACACACATACACACACACACACACAGACACAGACACAGAGTACATTTGGCAGTGTTAATTCAACACTTAGAGAGTGGAACCAAATACATGCTACAGAAGAGTAGACAAAACTTGGCCCAACACTCATTCTGAACTTATTTGAGTTTAAAACGTTTCTTCGCTATAGAAAATAAGCGGCACTCTGCAAATGTTGAATTGACACTTCAAAAAGTACGATTCACACACGGGCAAAACACACGCAACCATTAGTCTGACATGTTTATAGAGCGCATGTCAGTTTTGCTCTATTTAGGAACTCAGTCATTCCCTCTGCACCACGGGGATTAATCATCAAACTTGGCAAGCAGATTAAAAAACTTGTGCTGCAATTGGTGCCATCCATTTAGCTGCTGTTGTCAACCCAATTTGCACTTCCTTCATCTGATTCGCATCTTCATCTTTCCTTTTCGCACTGATGCCCTCGCTCGCTCCCTCCCTCCCAAAACACTGCCGCAGTGATTCATCACAAATGCATTCACACATACAGAGTCTAGTGTCAGTTTGTAGGGGGGGGAAGGCTTACCGCAGGTCCACCTTGAGGATCACTACACCTAGGGTGTAGCGAAGACCCCACTTTGAACCACAGACTCCTGGGTACCACCAATCAGAGTTTCTGATCACCACACCAAAAAACACTGGCTAATTGGTGTGAAAAGAGTTGCACACAAGATTTGTATAAGCTGGCCCTACCGTTGCGCTAACGGTAGCGCACTTGTCTACTATGCGGCCGACCCGGGTTCAATTCCCGAGTCCTTTGTCGGCCCTTCCCCGTCTCTCTCCCAACTGACTTTCTGTCTGTCCTCCACTATTCTGTCAGATAATAACAAATAAAAGGTTTGAATAGCCCCCAAAAATTACTTTAAAAAAGAGTTGAATGCAATTTGGGAAACAAACTGTATAAAAAATGACAGAAACGTCAATGACAGAATGGGATAAAAGCATTAAACATTATACTTATGAAAAACAAAAAGGTGTGAAAGGTATAGTACAGACACAACCCTAGTCACAGTCGCACCATTACAGGGGCATTGTGTGCACTGCACTGTAAAGGTGGATTCATGGACAGGGCTAGGGGGACCAGGCCTATTGGGAATGAGCCTGAGGTCTCAAAGGGGGTCCAGATCAAATTTCCCCACACCCTATCCTCAAACCTTCAGCACCTCTCAGCAGAAGCAGCAGCAAACTACTGGTAAAACTCATGAGCTCTCACACCTTGTGAAAGTTCATTCCCAGTTGTATTCTGTTTTCAAACACCGTCACCCTCCCTCCCACCACCAGGATTAATCACAACTGTGCAACAAGATGAGAAAAAAAAAACTTGCACCATTGAATACTGCCATCCGTTTTGCTGCAGTTGCCTTTTGCCAGATTGATGGCTTGCGAGCAACCCCCCCACCCCTACCCCACGGCTCCGTTTTGGTTAAGAGTTGCCCCTGGCTTCAACGCTGCAGGAATGGATCATCACTAAACGACCATAGAGCAATTTGTCTGAGTGACGGATTGGGATTTGCTGCTGTTGCCAATTTCCAATGCAATCGCTACCTCAAATGCTGAACTAAGTAAATCACAAGACACATTAGCGTGCACGCAGACGCAAGCACTCAAACACACACGCACGCACAGACACACACACACTCAGAAATGGATGAAACGTATGCAAGATGAGAGGAATCGTTGAGCTGGTATTCGGTCAGGGGATTAGAACTGCATTTGGCTGCTGCCACCATCTACTCAGAAGTATTGGGGCAAAGTTTTCTTACACAGCTCTGTCAGCTTCTGTAGCTCTGTGTTGCGGAACTTAGTCCGAGGGGTAGGTGTGTGTTACTGAGATCAAGTAGAATGAGTAGTTGGTTGTTATGCAGCTTAGTCACAAGTCAGTCCCCCCAAATGCACAGCAACAACTTTTCATACATGATGAGATAAATTGGACAATTACAAGCACTGGATCACAGATTAAAAAAAGAATCCGGAAATGGGAAACCAACATACTTGTTTTGCAATGCGAACAAAGCCTCTTTTTTTTGAAGAAATAGGTATCTATGTCTGTTGATAATACACTGTAAATGTCTTACATGAAAATGCTACATTTAAACGTAGCTAGATGACACAGGTTTTTTTTTCTTGAAAGTGCCATTTTCGACACAAAAACACCACAAAAAAAACCAAAACAACAAAACCAAAATACACATTTTTGACGTCGCGACCAAGAGAGCGAAAATAGCGAACATAGAGCTTCCTTTGAAAGTGGGAGTCGGCACAATGACATGACCACATGACCAGAAGATCCTGACCAGGGAGGAACAAAGGATTCTGGGACAGCCATGTTGGGGTGGTGAGTAGGTAGGTAGGGCGGTGAAGATCACATGGATTTACTGAGGCTACTAAATAATATCAATCATCACAATCTTCATATATAATCTTCTTTATAATCACGAAAGTCAAAAAGTCCTTGCATCTGTCTCCTGTGTCAGACTGTTGCACACCATGTCTGTAAACAGTTTCTGTTTTTTTAATAACTTTCTCCTTTGCTTTTTCACATACATACCTCTTCCAGATCTCCTGTTGTGCAGAAACAAGACATACCAGGTTCAGAAAGTAGAAGTCCTGCCACAAATTTGTCTCAGCCAATTCTCAGAATCAGATGACAGGTAAATGAGATCATTTGTGAATTCATCATGTGTTTGAGAGCGCAGGCAGAACTTTTACTCTCTCAATCCCAGTTTGTCCACCTCTGGTTAAAATCTGCTCTGGTATGGTAAACCTTAAGTCTGACACAAATCTGGTCTTGTAGAAACTCAGGTCTTTCTCTGGGTGTCTTGGTCTGGTAGAAGTTCTGGTCTCTCATTGGCTGTCCTTTTCTAGTAGAACATGACAGCTCATTGGTTGTCCTCTCTGGTGGGCCTGATCTTCATCTCCACGAACTTGAGTGAGTACTGCCAGCCGGTCCAAGACGACCACTCGATGCCGTCAGCGTAGGAGGTGTGCTGGCCGCGCAGGTACTGGCCATTCAGGTTGGACGTGTGGCAGTTGCGGTACCACCAGGCGCCGTGGTAGAACGCTGCACAGTTGTTCTCCGAGTGGTCGTTGTCTACGTCCTTGGTAGTGAACTTCATGCCGTTGTGCTTCAGCAGGGAGTCGCCTGAAAAGGGAGAGAAGAGAAAGAAAGATTATGAGATTTTAAGGTTACTTTATTATCTATAACTGTGTGTTTGGTTCTTGTTTGTGAATGATTGATTTGGCGTTCCAAGTGCTTGTAAATCGGCTGTAAACAAAAAGCATTCCAAATGTCTAAGCATTCTGAAGATCCTAGCACAGAGCGTTGATTCCAAGCAAGACGGAAGGATGTTACTCCACTGTTATGCGTACAGTATTTCAGTGCAGTTGATGCAGGGAGAATCTGAAGATGCAGGGACATCTACATGGACTATATCTGGTTAGGTTGACAATATTATGATTCATTACTAGGCCTGTAACGGTATAATGTATTGTATTTGTACCAAACCAAACAGACCTGTATCGAACCAAACAGTGCTGTACCGTAACGCTGTAACGGCATTGCTGATATCTCTCACCTCGCATTGAGTATCAACGTACTTGCATCTGGCAGTGTGACCAACATGCACAATGTCTGGAGTCTCATGAAGCCTTTTCCCAGTAAACAAAGCTTGACGCTTTCTTCAACAGTTGCACAATTATTGACAACACTCAAATAAATGTTAGAAAGTCCTCATACATTTTGACCTTGCTTAAATTTCATTCACCTGATCTCATAAAGTGAGCTTCTGGTGTTGCCCTAGTAACCAACCACTTTCCCAGAACAAACGGAACCATTTGTTTTGGCAAATTAATGGTTATTACAAAGCACTTTTTAACATTTTATTGGGAGGATGTGTTAAATGAAACCTTATCAACAATTCATTTGAACAGTTTTAGATAAGCAGTAAGCCAATTGAGTCTGTGGGTTTGTGTTGTACGTTTAGAACAGCTGAGGGGAACCACATCCCACGGCCTCTCCGGGCTTGTTGCTTAAATGAAAACACAAATAATTATGAGACAAAGGCGGACAGACAGATTGTGACAGATTGATTTTGAAGTGAGCGAGAAATAAAATGGAAGCTAGAGAGTTTTTCAGAGAGAGAGAGAGAGAGAGAGAGAAAATGAAGACATAGGGTTTTTAATGGAGATTAGTGAAAGAGAGAGTAATAAAAAGTGGCAGTGCAGAGAGAAGAGGAGAGCAGAGAGAGTGAAAAGCCTACTCTTGAGTGTTTCTGGAGTTTGGGTAGCATTACAGGCACTTAGGTCTCATTACTGGTCTCATCTCTGGGAAGAAAAATACAAATACACCTACCACTCTCTCCAAGCGCTCTACAGACAGAAACACACACACGCACGCACGCACGCACGCACGCACGCACGCACGCACGCACGCACGCACGCACGCACTCACAATGACAGAAGAGAAAAAAACGGATGTAGTAAAGAGAGGAGAGGAGAGGAGAGGAGCATGGTGAGCACTTAACTCTCATTACTCCCCTCTCAGTTTGTTTGGTCTGCCACACATTCACAGGTCAGTCTCAAGCACACACACACCCACACAGCTCAAACATTAATGTCTAAAGGCACATACAGAGGAGACACACATGAACACACACACACACACACACACACACACACACACACACACACACACACACACACATCCACACCCACCCACACACACACACACACACACACACACACACACACACACACACACACACACTTCAGCCACGAGTAATGGAGAGATTGGAGCTAAGGAAGAGCTCCATGATGAATCACAACACAGAGAGGTGGAGGAGAAATGGACAGAGGGAGAGGAGGAGAGGAGAGGAGAGGAGAGGGGAGGGGAGGAGAGGGGAGGAGATGAGAGGAGAGGAGAGGAGAGGAGAGGAGAGAAGAGGAGAGGAGAGGAGAGGGGATGGAGAGAAGAGGAGAGGGGATGGAGAGAAGAGGAGAGGAGAGGAGGGGGACAGAGGAGAGGGGGATGGAGAGAAGAGGAGAGGAGAGGAGAGGAGAAGAGGGGAGGAGAGAGGTCAAGGGGAGGAGAGGAGAGAGAGGAGAGGAGAGGAGAGGAGAGGAGAGGAGAGGAGAGGAGAGGAGAGGAGAGGAGAGGAGAGGAGAGGAGAGGAGAGGAGAGAAGAGGAGAGGAGAGGAGAGGAGAGGAGAGGAGAGGAAAGGAGAGGAGAGGGGAGGAGAGGAGAAGAGGAGAGGAGATGAAAGGAGAGGACAGGGGAGGAGAGGAGAAGAGGTAACAGCAATGCACAGCCCAATATAACGTAGTAGAGGGAATAGTCCAAGAAAGCCGGAACAGAAAGCCACCATGACATGACAAGAGTGAAGACAAAATGGAGGATAAGATAGAGAATACGCTATACAGTACAGCGAGTGGGTGTTTGTTTGTTTTTCTTGTGCTATAACATGTCCCCCATATCTCTTGTTTATTATTTTGCTTTATCATCATTAGGATGTTTCATATGAGTCACAGCGAGCAAATTACGCGCAGGAAGACACACACAATAAAGTTAATCATTGTTGGGATGGGAATAAACATGCACACGCACACGCACACGCACACGCACACGCACACGCACGCGCACACAGTGAGGAGAGAAAGAGGAGAAGAAGAAAGGAGGAGAGGGTAGTAACGGGGAAGTGCATAGAAGGGATAGGATTGGGGGTGGGATGGGCTGATGAGAGAGAGGAGGATGCAGGAAGGGAGGAGAGAGGGAGGAACGGGGGAACGAAGCAGTGGATGGCGATGTGTGTGTATGCGTGTGTGTGTGTGTGTGTGCGTGTTTGCGTGTGAGTATTTGTGCGTGCGCATGTGTATGTGTATAGGGGTAGTGGTGGCCATGTTTGACTGTATGGGTGAAAGATAAACTGTGGATGAGACGTGAACGGTGGCGTTTTGTATTGCAGAGCCACAGCGTGAATGCTAATGAGTTCCAACAGGCAATATAAGACCCTCAGAGACAAGACAGACGATGGCACTGACAAAACCCCGCGTACACACACACAGGCACTGTGATGCATTACTCACATTGGCCACATTGTGTGTGTGTGTGTGTGTGTGTGTGTGTGTGTGTGTGTGTGTGTGTGTGTGTGTGTGTGTGTGTGTGTGTGCGTGCGTGTGTGTGTGTGTGTGTGTGTGTGTGTGTGTGTGTGTGTGTGTGTGTGTGTGTGTGTGTCTGTCTGTGTGTGTGTGTGTGTGTGTGTGTGTGTGCGTACACGTGCGTGTGTGAAACAGATGTAGAGAGAGCATGCCCAGATGGGTTTATCAAGTTGTGTCTTACGACTATTCGAAAATAAACAATGAATAAAATGTATCGAAGCTGTGTTAAATATTCTGTTACCTTAACATGGACCTTGGAGCACTTACATGCCAAACAGCTAAATAGCTCGTAGCAGCATATAGTATATCTTTAAAACTTTGTAAAATTCACCAGCCAAATGGAACGGACTACTTGCGCAGTTAGGAGAAATAGATGACAGAGAAAGTAGATTATGAGGAAAAATGGAGTGTCGTGATCTCTTTGGTCAAACATAAATTGAACTCAGAGAGAAATCGTCCAATTCAGTTCAGGTGAAGTCCAATTTATGTATTCTTAAGCCAAGTTTGCAAAACAATTTTGCTTTCTTGTCAAATAATGCTCACTCTATTTGTCCCAAGACAACCTTGAAAAACACGAGTTATCAGTAAGAGATTGCTCATTTATCACATCATGCTTTTAAAATAAGTAGTTTCTCTTCTGGCAGAATTCTTAAGACGGCGAAGTGAAGACATGCTGGTGGAGGTGTGTGTGTGTGTGTGTGTGTGTGCGCGCGCGCTCGTGTGTGTGTGTGTGTGTGTGTGTGTGTGTGTGTGTGTGTGTGTGTGTGTGTGTGTGTGTGCGTCTGTGTGTGTACTGTAGCATGCATCTTTGAGAGAAATAGAGAGAGCATGTAATGCCTAATGCCAAGATGAGTGTATCAAACAGGCCTGCATGTAATGTCGGCACCTTTTCCTGTCTGCCTAATCACACAGAAAACATGTCAGCAGGCAAACAAAACCACCATTATCCCTACTGGCTTTGAAGTGGAGAGTGCAGCTATTGGGGGGTGATGCGGTGTCTGAAGTGGTGATGTTCTCTCTCTCTCTCTCTCTCTCTCTGTCTCTCTCTCTCTCTCCGTGCATGTACGATTGTCTGTCAGTGAGTGTCTAATTGTGTGTGTCTCTCTGTATAGGGAGAGCCAGGGAAGCTGACAAGGGGGGACAAAGGGGTCAGTTGCCCCGGGCCCGGGGAGAGAAGGGGCCTAGAATTGGGTTTTCATTACATTGTATGTATTGGATGGGGGGCCCTTTCAGATGACTTTGCCCTGGGCCCAGCAAAAGCTGTCAGCGGCCCTGGGGAGAGCTATGCTGCAAACAGTCTTCATATCAAACTACATTTCCTCACATCATTCCTTCACACTCTACCACACAGAGTCAAAGACCTCACTCTCTCTATCACACACAAACATACGTACACACACTCTCTCCAATACATTCACACACACACACACACACACACACACACACACACACACACACACACACACACACACACACACACACACACACACACACACACACACACACACACACACACACACACACCAACAAACCCCAGTTTCCACACAGGTGGAGCCATTGACTGTGCACGAGCACTAAGATGTAATGGATACAAGGTTTGGATAAATCCCCCCACCCATTTGGTAGAAAGAAAATGAAAAAGAAAATTTCATTGTGAAGTTTCTCTAACGAGACGGTACAAATAACCTTTGAGTCATGGCTTGTTAGCCAAGTAAACTAGACCCTACGTCAGTAGTTAGCCATTACCGCAGAGATACACCAGCGGCGATCTTAGCGAGTCGAGCGACGGAAGTAATTGACTTTGTATTGAGTCGAGAGACAAAAGCGATTCTGGAGACTAGAGCGATTTGCGCGACGAGCGCGACAATTTGAAGTTGAAATCTTTTCAACTTTCTATGACGCGGTTCGGCGACAAGCCGCGACAGCCAATGACTGTATAGAGGTCAGTGACCACAGCCAATGGGTATGCTTGAATGCTTTGCCTTCTGCCTGTACGGACATACTCTAGTCTCCTCAATCTCTCGTATCGCTTGCTGCTACACTCTGTCGCTTGAATCGCGTCGCCGCTGGTGTATCTCTGCTGTTAGTCTCAGTTTGCCCAGTAGGAGGCATTCATCAGAACACTGTGTCAGGTTTTTTTTTCTGCAAAATTGCCTCTCTACTAGAATATATTTCAGATATTAGATTGCCATCAAATGCTATCAGCATGATAGCTAGACAGAGGAAAGTATTCACAGAAGACGAGAAAATATCCTTGGAGAAAATCCTTACAGGATAGAACAGTAAGTTGATGATCATTTTCTAAAGTAGACATAATTCTCTCAAGAAGGATTATTACCCCTTCAAAGTGACTAAGTGCTATGCAATTGTAATTTTGTGCAAAAGAAGAGTGCCCGTGAGTGTTCTCTTTGTTCTTAATGATATCTGGCAACCTCATGTGATTCAAGGTCCCATTTGTAAGCTGTGGTGAATTCCCTGCCATTTGCCGTGAAGTGATGCATTTTATATGTATGAGTGGAAATTAGGGGAAATTATTAAAATATAATGAATCATGTGAGCTGAAATGATTAGTGTTAGTTGAAATACATTAGAATTTCTCTGATACTAACATGTCTCACATCTACCTTTCAAACTCTGCAGAGCTCTACAGTAGGCCTGTTAAAAAGACTGAGAGAGAAAGAACATTTTTAAAATCTATGTGTACGTACATGAAACACATGGCAAACAGGAAAAAAGAAAGTGGGAAGGAGATAAAAAGAAGAGAGAGCGAGAGAGAGCGAGAGTGTGCACGAGCGCGCGCGCGCGCGCGAGAGAGAGAGAGAGAGAGAGAGAGAGAGAGAGAGAGAGAGAGAGAGAGAGAGAGAGAGAGAGAGAGAGAGAGAGAGAGAGAAAGAGAGAGAAGGGACACATCAGTGCCTGATGGAAAAGAGTCTAAATCAATGTTTTATGACTCTCTGAATTCTTCCAAAGACTGACAGCGCCAACTGAACAAGATCACCCTGTTTGTTTACACCTGCTGTCTTAATAATGGCCAGGAGTTGGGCAGCCCTGTTGTGATGTGGAGAACTCATAGAAGGCTTCATTAACCACAACCTTTTAGACACCTCTGAAGGTCACCGCCCTGTATGACGAAACAGGATGAGGGGTAAGAAACAGAGATGGAGGAGAAGAGGAAAGAGCAGAGGATGGAAAGAAGAGTAGAAAGGAAAAGACAACATAGGAAGAAAAAGAAAAACAGCAGGAGTAAGAATTTTGCAGAATCACGTTAACTGCTCTATCAAGCAACCAAATACTACAGTAAAAGAATTGTAGAAATGCAAAGATCCACTTCTTTGCCACATTTATATTATGCTAATGGATAAAAGGTGCACATCTACCAGATACATCTGCCAAAAGCTACCAGCAATTACACCACTTACTCCGATAACAATATTTAAAGAATCCAAAATTCAGGGAACTCTGAAATGAGCAAGCAGTGAAACAAGCAGAAACCCTGAAGATTTATTTTCTCAAAGGCATGTATGTAGATTCCAAACTAGGAAAATTATTCCACAGAACATCCCAACTAATGGTATCTTCTCTACGTTATAGAAACTTGAAAAAAGTGGAAATTCTGAGAAAACAGTTTCCTTGTTAATCTATACAGATTCAAATGATAACTACAAAAAGGAAAAGGAAAAGGAAAAGGAGGAATCAAGGAGAAGGACTGAAGCAGTCAGATTTAGAGGAGAAGAAAAGAGGAAAGAGAGAGGAGCGAAAGGAGGAGAGATGATAGGATGTGAGGAAGACAAGAGGAAAACAGCTATGGAAAGTTGGGCAGAAAGCCAACAGTAAGGGCAAAAGCAATAAAAAAGGAGATAGAAAAAGAGGGGGTGCTATAAGGAAGACAGGATGAAGAGGAAGTTCAAAAGAAAGGGTAGAGACAGTAGGAGAGGAGTACAATGACCCTTCCAGATGGTCACTGACTTGGACACACAGTCTCTCTCTCTCTCTCTCTCTCTCTCTCTCTCTCTCTCTCTCTCTCTCTCTCTCTCTCTCTCTCTCTCTCTCTCTCTCTTTCTCTCTCTCCTGGGGATCAGCTGCAGTGTGTCTGTGTGGCAGCTCTGTCTCAGGGTCAGCAGGTGGAACAGAGAAAAGGGACCCAATTAGTGTTTGAAGCAGAACCCTGTACCCCCACCTCAAGCAGAACCCTGTCGCCCCACCTGCCAGCGCAAGTGAATTTGGCCAAATGACCACGGCATCATGTCTTAGCCCAGCATTTCCACTAATACCTCAAAAGCTTTTTTTGTTTTGGCTTATTCATCCTTAAGCTGGCAAAATCCTGTTGGTCGAAACATTGTATCTGTGACATTAAGATCTACAGTATATAATTATGTGTGTTTATTTAGCCTTTGTCAATTGGTCCCTCCAAATACAGTAATTATACTGATCCTGAACTGGCCAAAAGCTAACGCTGCTCCGACCAAAAATCTCCACAGAACTGGACCTGTGTACTGTGGAGAGCGACACGATTAAGTCTTTATAGGCCCTACTCTCTTTGTGTTTTTCAGTTTATTCACCCAATCAAGTCAAAAGTCAATCCAAACATCCAAGTGTTCTCCATCCTCCTTGAAGTTATACTGACCCTGAAGAGATGCCAAAATACAGAAATGGTTTTAGCCCCAAGCTCATTGTCAGCATTTTGAATGTTTTTGAAAAATATATTTGGATTTTGTGATAAGATGATAAAATCATTCAGCCTGTGTGTGTTCTCCACCCTCCTCTGGGTTATACAGACCCTGAACAGGCCAGGAAATGGCACTGATCTGGCCTAGATCTGGCCCAATATACTGTGTGTTGACGAAATCAAGAGTGTGTGTGAAAGGATGATAAGATTGAGATGGATAAGCAGACCTGCCATAAACCGCTTCTCAGTGTCTTGATTATGCAGCAGCATCTGTTTGTTTGGGTAGCAGAGCTCAGCGGCAGGGGGCTGATACGCTGCCTATGAAATTTGCCTTGAAATAAATAATAAATAAATATGAAGGAGCATAGGAGACAGACTTCGGACAGACTCCTCCATAACCAGCAAGCCAGATGTCTGATACATCAGCAGTGCAGACATAAAGGGGACCTCTGATTCATGCAATGCAGCGTGTACATTTGCAGAACTCTCTCTCACACACACACACACACACACACACACACACTTGAACGTTCACACCCTACATCCAATGTGTTCAGGGCTCCCGACTCCAGCTACAGAAATGGGTAGAAAATACAGACAAACAGGCAGACATCTACCTTTGATAGAGCAAACAACACAAAACAAACAAACACACATAAAGATAAGGTAAAGTAAAGATACCATGCCGTACCTGCGGTGCCGGAGTAGTCTGAGATGGTGAGGGGGTATCCGTCCTCATCAGGGTCCACTGAGAAGAGCCCCACCCCGAAGGAGCCATACTGGGCGAAGGACGTGCTGTTCTCAAAGTCCTCCAGGTCGATACGCAGCTCGTAGTTGGCCTGGATGGTCAGGGCGTGGATACGCTTCATACCTGCAAGAACCAGGGAGCAGACAAAGGGTTAGGAGCCTCCCATCGAGACATCCAGATGTTACCACCCACCCAACCACAAAAGCTGTAAACACAACATAGCCAAACAATAAAAGTCTACTCTTAAAAAGCTTTACCTTTCAAAGATTTGTTCAGATAAACAACAGAAATAACCTTGCACTATGGACAGAGATAAAACAGTTCTTCAAGTTAGAAAAGTTAAGATTCTTCAAGTTTTAAGAAAAGTGCTTCAAAGAGTTGAAGAGTTCAAAAAGGCTGCCATGCCCCCCCACTCCCTCTCCCAATTCAGTTGCTAAACCAGATGATACAAGAACTCCTCAGCTGGTGAAAAAAGCCAATTAGTAAAATGTAGGCCTATTTTTTTATTTTCCAGTGTATGGTAGATCTTTTTAAATGTCCAGTGCAGTCCGGTAGAACTGTGAAGCCTCTTTGAACTCGTTGAAGCTTGGATGTAGATCTTGGATGTAGATGTAGGTATCTGATTTCCCTGAGAACAATTCCAACAACTGTAGGGACAGACAGCAGATGTTGAAGGCGGGGAAAGCGGTGAAAGTATTTGACTTTGTATGGAAGAGCAAGTGGCAGAAGCGGCAGAAGGGTTAAAAGCTGCCTATACACTTCTAGCACAGAGGGCGTCAAAAGCTTTAAAAGAGAAGTTGAACTTCAGCGAAAAATATGTAATACGTAAGTTCGCCGTTAGCAGGTGGCAGCCAATTGAATTTTACATTTTTCTAAACACAAGCTTCGGTTGGTCGCTCTCCCTGATCAAACGCTTTGGGCTGAATAGTTTGCCGCGTTCGTCGCCCCTGATCTGTGCTTTCCAGGCGAGACTCTGCAGTGTTTTAGTTCTTTCAACGCTTGCTGTCTGTCCCTACAGTGACTGATACGTACATCACCAACAGTTGTTTTTGACATAGAAGTAGTTTAACAACTTCTGGGTGTCCCTTTTACTGCATTCTCTCCACTTGTCATGTCTGTAAGAAACCCATCTCCTTCTCTGCGTGATACTGCCCCCACCCCACACTGAGTTAAAAAATGAACATGGTACACTTCATATTTGTAGTGTGGAACCCCAGAATATGTGTGTGTTCTGCTAATGATTTACAATCACTGATGTACTGCTATCTCTTTTATGAAGTTACACTAACGTCATACTTTATGGCTGCATATTTTGTTTATAGGTTGTTATGTACACTGAGCTGCTTTTGTGTTTGAAATACAATATAGGCTAACCAAAAAAGTGATATTTCTCATTGTAATTCCATATAGGAAAACGCTCCACATGAGAAAACATTATGCAAACATAACATGTATAAATCCAATACGAGAATTGCCAGTTGTCGCTATATTCATAAAAACTGACAGCATGTATGAAGCTAGCTAGCTAGTGTGTGTTGGGGTGCATTTCGATTCTGGGAATCGTTTGTAAGTTATTCTCCTCACACATTCACTGAGAATTCAGAGTCACGTTCAGGGTACACCACGGAGACAACAAAAGGCGAGGAACGTGATGTGTGTTGAGGACAGGCACTGTAGACTGCATGCGTGTGTGTCTGTGTGTCTGTGTGTGTGCATGCGTGCATGTATGTGTGCATGCGTGTGTGTGTGTGTGTGTGTGTGTGTGTGTGTGTGTGTGTGTGTGTGTGTGTGTGTGTGTGTGTGTGTGTGTGTGTGTGTGTGTGTGTGTGTGTGTGTGTGTGTGTGTAAATCACTAGCGCTGGATGATGAACGTTAGCGCTGGAGAGGAAATGACTGCAGTTGGACAGGCTTTTTCAGCACCACACACTGAAATGAATGAACAACATTCAAAGACCTCCATTCCTCTCTCTCTCTCTCTCTCTCTCTCTCTCTCTCTCTCTCTCTCTCTCTCTCTCTCTCTCTCTCTCTCTCTCTCTCTTCTCTCTCTCTCTCTCTCTCTCTCTCTCTCTCTCTCTCTCTCTCTCTCTCTCTCTCTCTCTCGCACATGTAGATCAATTTGACTGGACGTCATGCTGACCAAGGCATGCAGGGATAAAGATGTTTTGTGTGTGTGTGTGTGTGTGTGTGTGTGTGTGTGTGTGTGTGTGTGTGTGTGTGTGTGTGTGTGTGTGTGTGTGTGTGTGTGTGTGTGTGTGTGTGTGTGTGTGTTAGTGAACGTATGTGACTGAGGTCCTGTGCAGCAGGGATCAGCGTGATCAATAGCCACCAGTAGTCTGCCTTCAAGATTGCCCTTTCAGCTTGACATTACACATAAGACACAGCCAGGCCACTACAGCACAACAGACACCCCAGGAGGACACTACACCATAACACACACCTAGGACACTACATACATTCATATGTTTGCTGATGCTGCTGCTGTGTGTGTGTGTGTGTGTGTGTGTGTGTGTGTGTGTGTGTGTGTGTGTGTGTGTGTGTGTGTGTGTGTGTGTGTGTGTGTGCGCGCGCACGTGTGTGTGTGTGTGTGTGTGTGTGTGTGTGTGTGTGTGTGTGTGTGTGTGTGTGTGTGTGTGTGTGTGTGTGTGTGTGTGTGTGTGTGTGTGTGTCCACATTAGGCTAAGTCAATATCAGACGGTTGTGCTGCTCCTCCCTCTTGCGCCATTTCATTGCTCTGCAGTCACCGTCTCTGATCGACACTTAGCCTATGCATGTTTTAGGGCAGTAATGATTCATTCAACTCATGATTCGATTCGTGTCATGATTTTTTAAAAGTATCTTGTTTTATAAAAATTCATTAACTTTTTTCGCATTTGCCAACAACAGGGCAAATTCAACTGAAAGTAGCCAGGCCGTGCCCTCCTAGGGATGCAACAGCTTCAGCGTTGCTACCAGTCAGGTCAAGAGCAATGCAAGTACTTTCTGAGTTCCCGCAAATACACTTTGTTGGGAAGCGAACAATCACTAGCAAACCAAGGGAGGCCATTTGGGAAATGCCGTTTGGGAAATGTTAATTATTGTGCTCTTGGTCAGACCAAGTCTTGAAGAGATTTGAAAGTCGATGATAAGGGCCCCCCATCCAATAGCCTACACACACTGTAATGAAAACCCAATTTTGGGCCCCCTATCTCCCTGGGCCTGGGACAACACGCACTCACACACACTCATACTGTACGCACAAAGTCGCAAGCACATACAGAGACACAGACACATGCACACACAGACTACATTGCACACACACACACAAACTCACATTCACACATTCACATCCACAGATATGCACAATGCATGCACATGCATTCAAAGTTGTAGGCACGCAGGTACACACCCACATGCACAGACTTTTCGCCAGCAACCCTCCTGCATGCCAGCAGATTAGTTCCACTGAGTGAGAGTGAGTGAGGTCTGGGTGTGTGTGTGTGTGTGTGTGTGTGTGTGTGTGTGTGGGTGTGGGTGTATGTGTGGGTGTGTTCGTGTGTGTGTGTTGGTGGCTGTGTGTGTGTGTGGGTGTGTGTTGAAGCGCCATATTGTGCTTAGCAGATGCCAGAAGTAGCAAAG
>NC_085859.1:55568130-55580253 GCF_034702125.1 Engraulis encrasicolus | reverse complement strand
TCTGTGTATGTAATATCTCTTTCTTGTTCTGTGCTTTGTTTGGATATTTAAATGATGTGGGGTGTTAGATGTCCACTAAGGTAAGTAAAACAATGGAGAATTGCTTGTTTTGGTGTAGAAGTGCTAGTGTTTGTGAGTAGGTGCCTGCACTGTACGTATATAGGCCTATAAATCTGTGTATGTAATATAATACTCTTTCTTGATTCCTGTGCCTTTGAGACGATTTGGATACTAAATGGATGTGGGCTGTTTTATATTCTGCAGGGTAACACTGTGTGTGTGTGTGTGTGTGTGTGTGTGTGTGTTTATGTATGTGCCTGTGTGTGTGTGTAAAAAAGGATTTTAAGAATGCTGTGTGATCTAAGGAGATGAACTTTAAGCTTGTTAACATTCAAAACATTGCTGCCCATTTGAGACCTGCATGCATGTTCACACACAGGTTACGGGTAAGCACATAACCACTTGTATGTTTTTTTTTTTTTTTCATCTGGAAATTTACATCATAACAGCTCCTAAATCTTTTGCTTCTTACTATAGCAGTAAGAAAGCCAAATACAAACAACTGTAAGTACAAGATGTTTGACTGGGAAACATGACAAGATGAAAGCAGTTATTCTCAGTTACGCCCCTTGATGCACTTGCCGCGAGCCTTACATTAAATTATGGAGCAATGATTGTGTGATCATATATGATCACACAAATGTTTGTCATTTTGGACAAGCTCAATTAGACGTTTTCAAAAAGTTGCCAACATTGTGTTTTTCACCGCAGTTGCTTGGAACTGGGCTGTTCTTCTTTCGATTTTGATGAGATGTCACTGAACGCAAGCGTCTGTGTGCTGTCTAATGCAAGCAAAACTGACATGATATACACACAGCAATGTCTTTGTGCACAAAACGTGCCTGCGCACATGTATCCTGCAGCAAGCGTATGGAGGGCCTAACAGTTTCTGGCCTTCAACTTTACTGAGCAGTAGCATTTAGCTCATTCAATCTTGAGCAAAGTTCTTTCTGTATAAGTTATGTCACTACGCTGCCATCTTGTTGACGCCTTCGGGGTGCTATTTCGCGATTAGTGAGACCAGATCTGAGAGTCAATGCGAAAACTGAATGGAGAAACTGAGTATAGGACGGGAGGGAATCCAGCGGTTGTGAAAACCATATGGTTGAAACCACCGTGAAAAACTGATCAATCTAAACCAGTGTTTCCCAACCTTTTTTGTCTCGCGTACCCCCTAAGCCTCTTAGTTGTGCCACGAGTACCCCCTAATTCATGTTCTATATTGCTTTCTCTGTCCTGATGTGACTGCTCCATACATTTGTTATAATAAAAGCATTTTTCCAAGTACCCCCTGCAGTGTGCTCGCGTACCCCTAGTGGTACACGTACCCCTGGTTGGGAAACACTGTTCTAGACTACTTGGTCGTGTCATACCAGTCAAAATAAAGCTTTTTAAGCCACTTTTCTCACTTTTTTTTGACAGAGTGCAGGCACAGTAGTTCCATAACAGCACGAGAGCTACGGCTTTTCACAACTAAGCATGCGCATAATTTCGCGTGCACCGATGCAGCCAGATGATTGGGTCGATGGCAACGCAGTTCAGCAGGCACATTGGCCCTTGTTACCAGAAAGGCGGGAGATGTGCGGGTAGACGCCATATTTGCGTTACGAATCTTCAACGTTAATTTTCATGGACGCTTACTCCATTGACATGTCTCCTCCTACCTAATCCGTCTCTGCAGTACATGTTTGACTAGTCAGTATGACGAGATGAAAGGCATTTTCTAGTGGTATTCTCAGTGTTAACACAGTCTCTAGCCTTTGCTGTTGCAGGGCAGTAGCATTCAGGATTCTTGGGCAAGGCTAGGCTACGATGATAACCATTTCAGCATGTTACGCTGGGTAGTATGACGACATGAAAGGCATTTTTCTCTGTGTATTCTGAATGTATTCTAAGCGTCAACACAGTTTCTAGCCTTTGCCATTGTAGGACAGTGGCATTCAGGATTCTTGAGCAAGGCCAGGCGGTGACAGCATCCCAAGGTGTTGTGTGTGTGATTGCAGCCATTGTGGTGTCTTGCTGCTGATAACAGGCCAGAGTGGATTACCCAACACCTGATGGCTCCAACACATCACATTTCACACTATTGCAGGAGAGTGGGGGTGTGGTGTGGAAGGAACACAACACTGTGAAAAATATCAGAGGGAAGACCTAGAAAGAGACAAGGTGAGGGAGGGGCAGAAAAGGTTGAGACGGAGAGAGATGAGGAGAAAAAGTAGTGGAATGAATTATGGAGCAATGTTGCCCTGACTCAGTATGCAGACGTGCTGAGTATAGACACACGCACACACACACACACACACACACACACACACACACACACACACACACACACACACACACACACACACACACACACACACACACACACACACACACACACACACACACACACACACACACACGCTCTCTCACACACGCCAGTGACACAATGGAATAAGAGAGAGGCTGTGATTTCAGATACATTCCTCTTACTAGTCTCTTTTCATTCATTTATTACAGAAACATCAGCACATCAGGGAGACAAACACACACACGTGCACACACACACACGCGCACACACACACACACACACACACACACACACACACACACACACACACACACACACACACACACACACACACACTATATACACAAACACAAACATACAGGCACACACACACAGCTGCACATGTGCATAAGAATGTATTGAATCATTTGGCTTTGAGAGAGGGAGAGAGAGAGAGAGAGAGAGAGAGAGAGAGAGAGAGAGAGAGAGAGAGAGAGAGAGAGAGAGAGAGAGAGAGAGAGAGAGAGAGAGAGAGAATTCCCTTTGCATCACTAATGCATACTTTCACACTCAGCCAATAGAAAAATAGAAATCTTCCATTTTGCCCCTCGAGTCTTCATGGTTGAAAGGTAGAGAGAGAGAGAGAGAGAGAGAGAGAGAGAGAGAGAGAGAGAGAGAGAGAGAGAGAGAGAGAGAGAGAGAGAGAGAGAGAGAGAGAGAGAGAGACATCAGACAAGACACACACAAGCACTATCACATAAAAATACGTATTTACCTCATCATTTCAGTGTAATGGAGGTTTTTGTTGTTCCTTTGTAGCGGTCCTGCGAAGAAAAACACATTTGTATTAGCACAGGGCTCTGAAGTAGCCTATACTGAAAAGATGGTGGATGGATGCATGGATTCATCATTTTCCTGTTACAATTGAACAGATCTTGTACTGTGCATGTTTCTATATCTTCAGTTTCTATATCTACTGTGATCATTTTCTTCCACCCGTGGCTTAATGTTCCTGCATAATTTATGTCATGGTTATATTCTGCATGTCTTTATGTCCTAATCCTTACTTTTTGTAGATATGCTGTCTTTTGTGAGATGTCTGTTTTGTCTTTATGTGCCCTACTATATATGTGTGTCCTATGTAGTGCATTTCGCGTCGTTGCTGCTTTCTTAGCTATGGGCTCACTTGGAAAAGAGGTAGTCGCCTCAATGTGACTACCATAGTAAAATAAAGGAGAAATAATAATAATAAAAAATAAAAATGAAAATATTAATGACCTAAGACAGAACGGGAGTTGGTTAGCTTTCGAGCTTTAGGTGAGAGATTACAGATACTTTGTTTAAATGGAGTTTGTTTACCTTAGTTTAGAAGTTAAATTGCCTCTTGGGAAGTGTTACTTACTGTGTGTGTGTGTAACTTGAACGTGACCAAGTTAGGCTTGTCGGCTATGTGCTAAGAAAATCCAGCCTAGTTCTCACGCGGACGCTCATTCATTTTCTCCCAACAGCCATCTGCGTGAGAACCAGGTAAAAAATTCTGGAACCCAAACTGAAGAGAGTGTCAGATGGCTGGGTGTGTGAGAGTCTTGGCTGGTGGCTGGGTCAAATTCATCCATTCTGGCATATTCTGTCATCGCCCCTCAAATATGATGACTCAGAAGTCAGAAGTGTGTGTGTGTGTGTGTGTGTGTGTGTGTGTGTGTGTGTGTGTGTGTGTGTGTGTGTGTGTGTGTGTGTGTGTGTGTGTGTGTGTGTGTGTGTGTGTGTGTGAGCAAGAGGCTGAGTCATGCCTCATTGTCAGTTCAGTCTTTCTCCAGTCCCACTGTTCGCCTTTCTGCCTTTTCACTAAAGACCTGACCAGAGCCAAGTGCATCTGAACAACTGAACACTAGTCTGCAACAGATCCTCAGAGAAAAGAACGAAAAGACTCAGTAATATACAGTAGGCCTACAACAAGATACAATGTAATCATAGAAGTTGTGAGTTTATTGTTATAGCAAGCAGAGAATGGGAAATGCAGAACCACATATTGTACGAAGCTGATTGTAATTAGCGCGAATAGAGGTTGGAACTGTCTTCATGAACCATTGGGAAGGCAGAAAAATACTTGAAATAGTTTTTCATGTTTTAGATGGGCACCACAAATTCACATAAAGATCGGACAATGTTTCACACTGGACTTAAACTTCTAGAACAGAACATTTAAGGAATTCATAAGTTTCATTGTTTGTGCTGTACACTAGTGATGGATCCAGTTTAACTAAAATGTACAATCAAGACCTTTCTCTTATCAACACGATAATTACATCACAATCAGCCTGATCTCCAAAAATTCTGTGCTCCTGGACACGGATGTTAAGGACACGAAATTTGTGTCCAGGAGCACGGAAAACAATTCCGTGTCCAGGAGCACAGAATTTTGGCAAAATCCGTGCTCCTGGACACGGATTTTGTGCCCTTAACATCCGTGTCCAGGAGCACAGAATTTTTGGAGATCATGTTGTCACAATATATAGGCGGAAAGCTGAATAGTTAGCCTAATTGATTTACTATTGCCATCTCTCAAGTCATCAATACTTTCAATACATTATTTGTGTCCCCTAATATTAATTGTTTGAACTATTTCATACAATCAATAGGCCTTTATGCAATAACAAGGTCTGGTTAGCGTTTTATAAACCATCCCTTCAAAAGCTCCATTGACAATGTGTTTCTGTTGGATTTCCCCAAGGGCTCCTTCTCTCATTTACAGTTTAAAAATAACCAACGACACCTTTAGGTGTGATAGCAGTTAAACAGGCCTTATGTGAGAAGGATGACAGTTTCCCTGGATACAAATCCAATGATCCGGTTGTCTTTCCCCTTTTTAATGTTGATTGCACACACACACACACACGGTTTATATGGTTTTAAGCCAGATTTTATTATAGGCTTGTTCTTCCACTTCCAATTGTTCCCATTGTCTGCTTTTTCTTTCAATGTAAAAGCGCTTATACAAACCCCAACTCCATAGAAGTTGGGACACAAGGTAAATTTTGAGTAATAACAAAATATTGCAAATTTGGCCCCACCGTGGCTGATATGGTAGGGCACACATTTACCACTCGGCCGACCCGGGTTCGATTCCCGGTCCGGGTCCTTTGCCGGTCCTTCCCCATCTCTCTCTCCCAGCTCTCTTCCTGTCTCTCCTCCACTATCCTGTCTCACAGAAACCAATAAAGGCTGAAAACCCCCCAAAAAAAATCTTTAAAAAAAAAAAATATATATATATATATATATATATACTGCAAATTTCAAAACTTCTGATTCTTACATTAGATGGAGATTGACACAAAGAAAACATATCAGCCATCAAAACTGACCAAAATTATTGTTGAATATGTAAAAACAACATGTCTCAAAAGAGTTGGGACGGGGACAATAAAAGGCAGCAAATGTCGAGGAAGACTAAAACAAAGCAAAATAAAACACTTAACAGTTAATTACATTAACCGATGAGATTATTTTATATAAAAAAACAGTGTTAATTCCTATCTTAGACATGATTTCACCAGCTTAAATGGTGGGTGTATTCCTTGTCATGTTTTGCAATGTTTTCCTTTCTGTAGTGCTTACAGTGTGACAGGTCTTGACCAAAAGCCCACCATTTTATCACCTGCTGGTCCTTATAATGGAGTTAAACTGTTAAAACATAATAGAGAATGCAATTTGTCCTTACTATGTGGCAGTAATTGAATATCTCCCTTCAAAATATAATGCAGGAGTGGCTTTTCATGCTGTTTAAAACCCATTTATATCATTCAGCACTGTATTGAACTCTACAGATGAGTGAGAACAACTTAACCAATGCACTACTATGCACCCATGCCATCATGGAGGCTGACTTTTGAAGTTAGCACTAACACAAGTTTGATGGTCCATTTTCACTGTAGCACAGGTTGTGCAAGACTCTATTTTCAAAACGAATTGACTTCTGCAACTTCTGCTGACTTCTGTAAGCAAAGGACAGTTTCCCATGTTTTCTGGGTCTATTTCAAGTGAGCTCGGGTGAAGAGGTGAATGGTAGACCCCTTTATCATTTGCACACATGAAGTGTTCTTAATATGGTCAATTTTCAATAGCTCTAATTCTTGGAGTGCTAGATTGAGACTACAGTCAATATATATTTCATGATGTCAATATATATATCATGATGTCATGAACCTACACAAAGATTTTAATGACAAAAATATATCTTGTATACATTCAATCAGATCATGGTAAATCAAAGGGAATTCAGAAAATGTATGTAATAACGATGGTAATTATTCTGTCTGCATCTTTAATTCTGAGTGACTCAGCCTCTCTGGACTACCTGGACACTCATATTGTCCGTCAGTACAATTCATTTTGAAATGTTCTTCTTTGTTGTTTTATCTTATTTGGATGTTTATTACATTTCACTGATCTCCGTCCCAACTTATTTGAGACGTGTTGCAGTTATCAAATTAGAAATGAGTACATATGTCCCCCAAAACAATATTTTTTTCCTGGTTTTAACACTTAATATGTTGTGTTTTCACTACTCTCCATCTAATGAATGGATTGAATGGAGATTTTATTCAAAGTTTACCAAACGTCCCAACTTCACCGGAGTTGGGGTTTGTATAAAATATAATGCCAGTTGCTATATTTTTTTGTATCATAAATTTGCCACTATTTCATAAATTGCAATAAGCAATAGCCTACTGTAGGATCATTACAGTATCTCATTCTGTTTGGGCGTGGGGCCCGTCCTGCTTTTCAATCTGAGCTTCATATTAACATTGTAGTAAAGCCCTTCTGTTCAGTGTACTCACTTCTGTCACGCTGTCTTTAATCATTGTATTGCTTAATTCCCAATGAAACCTATAGCTACATGTTGGGCCTTCGGTATATTGGTCGTAATGGACTCACCAGGTTATCAGGTGCTCTTGGATGATGGGATGAATCCATCTGAAGCAGTCACTCCCAAACAGATGAGCAAGGATTAAAATACTTTGTGGCGATGCTCCTCCGCCTTGGGCGATTTCCTGATCGACCTGCCCCAAGGACCACCCCTGATCCCCACCAAGGGTTCCCCTGGCTTTGTCTCCTGTTCAATGGGGTATTTTATTTCATGTTCAGTATTTACATTTTTATCATGTTGGCAATTTGGCATTCCCATGCAGATAGATTAAAGTGATACTGTTCGTACGGTATACATACAGTCTGTCATACCATAAAGAAAACTTACACAGTTAGTGATTTGGTTTCTAGACTTGCATTTTCCAGTTTGACTCATAGCGTTACAGATTTGACTAGTGAAGTATTGTTTTGGTTAAGAAGAGTGTTGGTCATTATTGTAGCTAATGTTTCCACTCCCTGTAGGATATAGGCCATTCCCCTAATCCCCTATAGCTGTGCATTAATCAGGCTCATATCAGGCTACGTATTATGTTAAACCATATGAATGAAAATCATGCACTCTGTTGAGGTGAGCAGTGCTCCCCCCCCTCAATGAAACAGCATATAATTGTTCATAGGATTCACAATGGTAATTTGAACAGTTGTACAATTGTTTGTGTGGCATGTGGTTTGACTGGTATGAAATAAATGATGAATAGTGTCTCATCACAGCTGAAGCCACACTTCCTGCTGATCTGGTTATCACCACAGACACCAAGTAATTTCCCATCTCATCAGTTAATAGAGCAAATCCAGAGAGACCCTCATTAGCATGACTTTCTAACTGTGGTGCAAAGCCTACTTGTCTAAGGCATGCTGTGGGTGCACACAAGCACATAAAAACACATCATTTATCAATGGCAGGAAATCAGTTGGTAAAAAATACATTTGGAATAGGGAGGTGAAAGATAGCATGTGGATGGAAGTGTGATGTAGGCTACACGGTTACTGTACTTGTCTCAGGCCTTGTCCTGGTCAAAATAGAGGTGAGACTACAGAGTGTGTGTGTGTGTGTGTGTGTGCCTTAAGAAAAAGCATTCCCTCTGTGTGAATGGACATATTTCAGATACAGGCTTCAATATAGAAGGTATAGATGGGAGACATAATGTAGGTTGTCAGGGTTTTCCCAGCAATGGAGCCAAATGAGAAGAGAGGTAGGAATACTTGTAAGATATACTTGCAAATCTACAGAAATGAGAGGGGTGTACTCACTTATGTGGCACACTGTACATAGGCTACAGTAATTGCAAATTGTCAAGAGATGTTCCTTTTTTTATATAAGACAGTGCATGGCAAATGAACAGTCTCACCTTTGTCAGGCTTGATGGTCCGTGTATAGTTGAATGATCGGATGATACACGGACCCTTGATATTAGCTTCCCCCCCCCCCTTTTTTTTACAATAAGATACTCATCTTTTACTGCCTTTGAAAGGGCATTTGTCATAACAGTGATAATTTCATCAGAAATAGAAAAACATGATCTGTGCGGAATCTGTGCGGAACAGAACGGAATTAACAACACACTTAATAGTATACACAAATCCCATCATTTGTTTTTGTTTATCTGTCTGGGAGAGGAAGTGTGATCTTCTTGGCAATAACATTATTATTAAAACATGGCAAGTGCACAGCAAACAAGAAAAGCTTTGTCTGTCAGTCTGTCTCTCTCTCTGTCTGTCTGTCTGTCTGTCTCTCTCTCTCTCTCTCTCTCTCTGTCTCTCTCTCTCTCTCTCTCTCTCTCTCTCTCTCTCTCTCTCTCTCTCTCTCTCTCTCTCTCCCTCCCTCCCTCTCTCTCTCTCTCTCTCTCTCTCTCAATTCAATTCAATTCAATTCAATTCAAAGAAGCTTTATTAGCATGACAAAAAATATTTTGTATTGCCAAAGCATTGGTTCAAGATACATTGGTAATGATATAATGAAATAAGTGTTAAAACAAACACACAAATGGATGCTTGCAATTGCATTGATATCAGCAAGAAAAGAAAGCAAACAGAAATGTGTGGGTGTGGATGTGGGTGTCGGTGTGCATAGTGTGTGTGTGTGTGTGTGTGGGGGGGGGGGGGTAGTGGCTTTTGTGGTGTCTATGCAATGTCCCTCTGTCTATGGCATGCACTGACATATTTGGCAGCAAGCGTTGCTGTCTGCCCTTGTTGTCCCAGTAGGATAGATAATGATTTGTCTGTATTCAGATCCGGGAAACCCGGGATTACTTGGTTAAATTTATTAAAGTGCGCTTCTCTAATTTTTGAGTATTTGTCGCATTGGAGAAGGAAGTGCGCCTCTGTCTCGACCTCACCTGTCGTGCAGTGAGCACATATCCTTTGCTCTCTTGGCAGCCATGATTGTCGTCGTCTGCCTTTTTCGAGAGCAAGGCTGTGGTCACTGAGTCTGTATTTGGTCAGGATCTGCCGCTGCTTTATATCTCTGACAGTAAAGAGATATTCTTCCAGTTCATAATTTGTTTTGATAGTCCTATAACATTCTAATTTGCTTTGGGTTTTGGTTTCATTTTGCCAATGGTCCAGATATTTATCTTTGGAGTTTTGTATAATTTTGTTTACATTTAGTTTGGAAGCAGTGCTTGTCTGAGAGATGTCAGTATGTGTTAGATGGGGGTCGGTTAGTCTCAGTACAAGCTGGCATAGGTGACTCTTTTCGGGGTTCAAAGCTTGGGATTTTGCTGCCTCAGAATGCAGCGTGTCTGTGGGACTTGTTTGGAGGTGCATCCAGAATTTTAGAGCTCTCTTTTGTATGTTGATTGCCAATGGATATCTTCCCAATTCTGCCCTACATGCATTTGTTGGTGTCTTCTTTTGAATTTTTAGGATCAGTCTACAGAATTCTGCATGGAGGGTTTCTATAGGATGCTTGTCCCATCTAGTGTAGCTGTGTTCACTGAGTGGACCCCATATCTCACTTCCGTACAGCGCAATAGGCTGAATTACACTGTCAAATATTTTGCACCATATCCTGATTGGTATGTCTATGTTCCAAAATTTTCTTCTAATTGCGTATAGAGCTCTGCGAGCTTTGTCTTTTAGGGCATTCACTGCCAGGCAGAAACTGCCTGATGGAGTAATGGGTAGGCCAAGGTAGGTGTACTTCATTGTGTGATCTAGGCTGGTGCTACCTAGATTGAAGTGATATCTGGCTTCCTGACATCTGGGCTTCTTTTGGAATACCATAATATTGGTCTTTTTTAGGTTTACTGTCAGGGCCCAGTTCTGACAGTAACTTTCTAGTAGGTTTAGTTGTTGTTGTAGTCCCTCTGGTGTAGGAGACAACAGCACCAAGTCGTCAGCATAGAGAAGACATTTGACTTCTTTGTCCAGTAGGGTGAGGCCAGGGGCTGTACACTGTTTCCAGCTGCATTTGCCAGTTCATTAATATAAGTTAAACAGCGTTGGACTGAGGTTGCAGCCCTGTCTCACTCCTCTATGGTGAGGGAAGTACTCAGTGCTATTATTGCCAATTTTCACGGAATTTTTGTTTTTGGAATACATTTCCTTTATTAATTGATACACTTTACCCCCTACACCACTTTGTAAAAGTTTATAATATAATCCTTCGTGCCAAATTGAGTCAAAAGCTTTTTGAAAGTCTACAAAACAAGCAAATATTTTCCCTCTTTTTGTTTGGTGTACATGTTTAGTGATTAGGGTGTGTAGGGTGTAAATGTGGTCCGTAGTCCGGAAGTTTGGGAGGAAGCCAATTTGGCTTTTGCTGAGGACATTGTGCTCTTTAAGGAAGGCTGCAATCCGGTCATTAAGGATGCTGCTAAACACCTTCCCTAGACTACTGTTAACGCAAATGCCTCTGAAATTATTGGGGTCCAATTTATCTCCGTTTTTATGTATGGGTGTAATATACCCTTTGCTCCAGATATCAGGATAGCAGCCAGAGGTTAGGATGGTGTTGAATAGTTTGAGTATGGCCCTTTGCAGCTCAGGGGTGCTGTTTTTAATCATTTCTCCTCTAATGTTATCGGGGCCACAAGATTTATTCGCTTTTAGATGTTTAATTTTGCGTTCAAGTTCAAATTCAGTTATTGGGAAGTCTAGAGGATTTTGGCTATCTTTAATTGTGTTTTCAAAGGATAGTAACTTTTCTCTGATTGTTTTGTAATTTGAATGTAGTTCATGGGGAGGGATCTCTTTGAACAGATTTTCAAAATGTGCTCTCCAGATTTCACCATCTTGTATTGGAAAGTCTGGGGACTTTGTTTTACTCAAACCATTCCACACCTCCCAGAATTGATTAGTATTTAAAGATTCTTCAATTTTGTCAAGGGTTGTGTTGGTGTAGTTTTGTTTTTTTCTTTCTCAGCAGCCATTTGTAATGTTTAAGTGTGCCGTGATAGTCCTTTCTAAAATTTGCGTCATCAGGGTGGTGATGTTTCAGATTTGACAGTAGTCTCAATTTTTTCCTAATTTGTTTGCATTCATTGTCAAACCATACTTCTTCAATTTTATTTTTCACTCGCTTTTTGTTGCTCTTTTTCATGCCTGCTGTATGTGCTGCTTTGAGGAATATCCTGTTCAGCTCCTCGGTGGCATTGTTGACACCTTCTTCACTGATTTCGAAAACTTTTGAGTTATAGAACTCAATAGTGCTTTTTAATTTGGCAGAATTTAGAGCATTCAGAAAATTTTCAGGACTGTCTTGGGTCCATTTGTATGGCTTGTTGATCTTAATTAACCTGATTGGTTCCATGTGGGGTTGATGCGCAATTTTTAGAAAGACATTAATTTGGTTATGATCTGTGAGTGGAGTTTGCTGCCTGACAGTGAATGCCCTGAAGGAGTTGGGGTCCATGTCAGTAACC
>NC_085859.1:55560630-55563130 GCF_034702125.1 Engraulis encrasicolus | reverse complement strand
TTCTCTCTACCTACTCTTCATTTGTCTCTCAGTTTTTACATTTTCTGTTGTTCCATTTGATCTCTGAAAGATGCCATATACTATGTCTTACTAGTTACTTATTCCAAATTCTGGGTACTGGAACAGACAGTCGGTGGGATGTTCTCTCTCCTCCACCCTCGCTTCCCTCCTTTTCCCACAGCACATTTCATTGACTACATGGCCAATCAACCACAGTGTAATGTTGAGGTACAGTAACAATGATACCAATAATGGCAATAACGAGAAAATCATTAACAATGGTAATATTAAATCGGATCAACTGGGTAAGAGCATTATTTTTTTTATCAAACTTTGTATCTTGGGCATTGCTTGCGCAAGATAACAGCTGTCATTAAATGTATATTTATGTATTCAGCCATTTGCCTGAACCCAGTGTACTCAGAAAAATGTTGATCTGAGTGGCCATATAGTTTATTTCAATACTTCAATACTTTCTCTCTCTTTTCTCTTTTCTCCCCTCGTCCTCACAACATTTTCTTTTGCTCTGATCTTTTCCAGCTATTTGCTAGCGCTGTCATTCCTGCCCTCCTGAGTCAGATGCTGGTGCAAGTATAGATTTCATTTCTGGTGAGATATCTGGCCTGTGTCCAGTGAAGGCCTCTGAGGAATAGAGGCAGAAACCCCTGCAGACCCAGACAGCCCTGGCAGCAGCGCTAAGAGGGAATACATGATTAGCCCAGTGTCAAGGCAAGGTGTGGGATACTGATTTCCCATCTAGCACAGGAAAAACCACTGGGACTGTCAATGGGACCCCCAATGTGTATCAGCCAGACAGCTAAGTTGCTGGCTAGGGAATATCAGAGAAGTTTCTGCTGCTCCTGGTATGAAGTGGTGGGGTGTTGGTGGGGAGTGGAGGCAACATCGTGGTAGAGGCGATGGTGGTGTACTGAGGTGATGTAGAGGTTTTTCATCAGCATCTTGCTGTTAGGCCGTTGTGGTCTATAAGCGCACCTAAAAAAGGTTAATTGGAATGTTTCGTTGTTGAAGAACACCACTACTATTTCAATTAGATTATAATAACTTGGATAGCTAATGTGAGTGTTACCATTAAAGGGGTCATCCGGTGTGAAATGGCTTACGTTGTGTTAAAACGTGATGACGATCTGTGATCACATCACTCAAAAGGCAACACAAACTTTTATAATTGTCTCCTGTTACAACTTTAATGAACACATAACCATGTGTATTCTCATAGTAAATGTGCCTCAATTATTATGTTGTGCTAATTAGTAATGTGTTTTGATAAGGTTTACAATTCTCTGCTTTTCATGCAGGCCTATGTGTTGCTTTGTTGAGTAATCGGGGTTGTAGCTACTAAGTTATTATCCATGCTATTCAAATGTTTGAGCCTCAGCTGTGCTTCTCTTCATCAATTCTTTTTGTTGTTTTCTCTTTTTATCTTTTCCTTTATGAAGTCCAATCCTTTGTCTGCATTTTTAATGGTTGTGTGCTGTATTTCACCTTGAGGTTTTTTTTCTTCGTTTCTTCTTTCAGTTCTTGTGGATTGCTCATCTTTTTGTCGTTTTCTTTCTTTGTCTGTTCTTGTTGACTGGATCTTTTGCATTGTTATTTGTGTTATTTCAATCATGAAAGTGCCTCCAACGTCCTTTCTGAGTATAAACACATGGCACGTTCCCGTACATGACACGTGTTGTCACTGCTGTATCAAATTGAAGACAAACAAACAAAGGATACACATCAGCATTTTCAGTCTTTCGGGGCGAGGTATGTTTTTTGTGATCTCTGACTTATTGCAGGGGAGAAATCTTCCAGGATGTGAGATGTTTTCTGCAAGTTGTCTGTCACATACATATGAATTTCAATACATAGCTCTATGGATGGAAATGCCAAATGCTGGTCCCATTTCATAACAATAATTTTTCAGACATTTTCAGGTGAAATGTTTTTGGGCTATGTAAATGTGAAATGAATTACCACTGATAAACTACATGTGAAAATATAGGCTCGTTATAAGCATTTGGAAAATGTATTTATTTGTAGAGATATGGCACATTACGAATGCACTATATCAAGGTTAACATTTTCTGCAGGTGTTGCATCAGTGGAGTATATATATACAGTATGCCTTTAATGTTTTGACTTAATAATGTGTTGTTAAATGTGTTATGACATACACTTGATATGTAGGTTCAGTTACCTTTGCAGGAGGGGTGTGTGTGAGAGAGTGTGTGTGTGTGTGTGTGTGTGTGTGTGTGTGTGTGTGTGTGTGTGTGTGTGTGTGTGTGTGTGTGTGTGTGTGTGTGTGTGTGTGTGTGTGTGAGAGAGAGAGAGAGAGACAGAGAGAGAGAGAGAGAGCGTGTTTGTGTGTGTGTGTGTGTGCGTGTGCGTGTGCGTGTGCGTGTGCGCTCGCGCGTGTGTGTTTTGCTGTGTCTGCACAAGCACACATTTTGACAGGCTGGAGAGGTTCATGGCCTTTCATGTGAGTCTGAAGAGCTCA
>NC_085859.1:55535630-55558130 GCF_034702125.1 Engraulis encrasicolus | reverse complement strand
TTGTCAAAACAGAAGGGCTAAATCATACAGTACAGGGGCAATCAGAAAAGTGTGACAGCCCGATCACAGGAACATTTCAATGGCATCACTAATGCACATTCACAGGGGCATATGGCACACGCACACGCACACGCACACGCACACGCACACGCACACGCACACGCACACACACACACACACACACACACACACACACACATTCTCTCCCGCTCTTGCACATCACTCTACCCAAATAGGTATTATTGCAGTTCATTGGAAATGGCGATGAATCATGCTTTATATATGTGTGTGTGTGTGTGTGTGTGTGTGTGTGTGTGTGTGTGTGTGTGTGTGTGTGTGTGTGTGTGTGTGTGTGTGTGTGTGTGTGTGTGTGCGTGCGTGCGTGTGCGTGTGTGCAGGGCCGCTGACAGCTTTGGCTGGGCCCGGGACAAAAATCTCTGATTGGGCCCCCCTTCCACCGACACCCCCCCCCCCCCCCCCGCCAAAAAAAACCTAAACAATTTTACCATTCTGAAAACATAACATTGTTCTATCCATGCAGTCCAGCCTACATTTTTTAAAGAAACAAAATAGATAGGATTCTCATTCCTATTAATAACACAAGTGTAGCCTAAGTGTAATTTGGCAATTTGAAGGCTTGCACATCAAAACTATGACTGAGAAGGAGTCACCGTTTGCTAAACTGACCTCAAGTGACGTGTGATGACAGAGAGCAAGTGAACAGGAACACACAGAGTGTGCTGCTGTGCTCCTTCCCTCAACAAAGTAGCTCCCCACAGCAGGAGTAACTCAGGAATATGTCAATTTACAGAAAATTATGTACAACGAATCTACACTGTATTTCTCCTCACAAAGTTAACAAGTTGATAATTTGTTAGCATCTGTGCTAAGCGGAGATTTAGCAATAGCGTTGCATAGCGCTGTTTAAAAAGTTGGTTGTCCTTCTCCTGGCAAACATGCGCCCGAGGCATTATCCCACACAACCAGAGATTATAATAGGCTAGGCCTACTCCTAGAATCTCTGGTATGATGATTGTGTGGGCTGACTGGGCTCATATGCATTTTATTCTTAACTGACAGTCAGATTTGAAGCACAATGTTATTAAGCTGTTCTGGTTAGGAAATAGCCTAATGCAATGTCCGTTTTTATTGTGTTCATCCGTTTGTGCGTCCCTGCCTGAAACATTTGATTTGGAAACATATTGCGGAGTAGGCCAATGCGCATATTCATTAATTAAGCCGTTGTGGTAATCAAATTATTCAATGCCCCCTCTCTGTCTGATATTGATCTCCGTGTGTCTTGCTCACGGCCTCCTGTGTCAGTTAGGCTACTTGACGACGGGGCCGGAAAAAGTTGGCCGTGTCTTACCTGGATCTGCTGCACAGCTGCCTTTACTGGTACCTGCTGCATCACCCGAGTCTTTTCTGAAATATGTAGGCTATGTAGAGAACCCCTCAGGCTTTTGGCTACTTCATCTCTTTTTCGCCTTTCTTTCCTTTTCAGTGCTCCTGACTTGTGCATGTTGTTGAATTGGCTCGCGCACTGACCACTTATCGAATGATGTCGTCTTTTTTCTAGAAAGACCAAACCATTTTGGAATAGGGGTGATAGGGGGTTATTGGCCGTTTTTTTTCAAGGCCAATGAAGGCAAATATCTATAAGTAATTGTTTGAATGCAAATAAAGCACCTGTCTTCCCTAAATCAACACATTTTTAACTGACCATATAATAATTAATCCCAACGTCATGGGGGCTCAGTTATGGGCCCCCCTAGTCCAGGGCCCGGGACAAAAAGCCCTTTTGTCCCCCCCTGTCGGCGGGGCTGCGTGTGTGTGTGCGTGCGCACGTGCGCATGTGCGCATATCGGCTTTCCCCTCTACATACATCCACATCTTCGTCCACCTTCAAATGTGGGTCAGGCTGTACATTTCAGTCCCAGCTTCAGCTGACCGAGAACCAGAACCAGAGCCAAGTCAGGTTGAGACAGAACAGGGGCGTATGTGGATCATTGGACTGTCAGGGTCATGGCAGTAACAAGGTGGTAATGGACCCAGCATCCCTAGTAGGACTATCCTGTGATGTGCAGCAGTGTTACCCTTTATATTATGCTTTGACAGGGAGAGGATGAGGGGTTGAGGGGGGAGTGGTAGAGGACAAAGTCCTGTAGCCCTAAGCAGGATGAGGGAAAAGCTCTGTAGTCCTTGAGTTCTCACAGTGTGTTGTTCTCAAAAGAGCCCATTTTTATGTTGTCATTATAAAGGCACTGAGTGGGGGTGAGAAAACTGTCAAAAAATGATCTGGAAATTTTCTGAAAGGGCCGCTAGGGTCAGTGCTTAATCATTTCCCCTGTCAAACTATCTACCCCTCAAGAGCACACAACATTCCCTCGATTTTTTTCAAGCACAAAATCAGCGAAAATGCTTTGAATTCTTCCACTAGCCATTCTACTCAACACATATAGATTTAGAACACTACATGTTGTGTTCCCTACCCCAATCTATTGAAATGAGCAGCTCAATGTGATGGTCGCCATCTTCGCTCAGTGGTAACTCTGTTTGATTGAAGTTGATAAGCTCATAAGTTGATAAGCACACTATCCTGCCCAAAACAATTTTTTTACTGACATTGTGAAAAAAGTATGATCGAGGTTTGCCATGCCACAAGGCTGAACCAGACATATAGTGTTCAAGTCATCTATGCCCTGCATTTATAGAGCAATTTTTCACTGACTGTAATCTATGCAAGTTTGATGGCTTCTGGTGGTCAACCATCAGAGCACTCGACCAACTTAATGAATTACCCACCTTTGGAATGTATTTTTGCTAATATTTTAAATACTTTGATGACGTGACCTAGTGAGAGCCTGTAAGTAGGCCTACATCTGTAATTCTGAGCGACTCTAGTTTACTTTATTAACTGGTGTATTAGAGACAAGTTTAAATATACTATTTTCAGAAATTATTCTGAGAAACATGCACATTTGTGAGTTTGTTGTCTGTGTGCTTGTGTGTAGTAGGCTATCTGCATGTCAGGATGACAGTGCTGAGTGATGCCTGCTGTTTGTTACCAAACACAAACTATTTATTTCAATGGCTGTCAATGTCAGTGTCTATCTGCAGGTGTCAACGTCACCATCTACACTGAACTTCAGTGCCTGTGTAAGGTGTCTGTATGCGTCAGTAGAAAATGACAGTAGTGTTTGAGTGTGTGTGTGTGTGTGTGTGTGTGTGTGTGTGTGTGTGTGTGTGTGTGTGTGTGTGTGTGTGTGTCAGGATTGTACGAAATTGCGAATTGAATGAATTTCAATTCAAAGTAATGCCATAATACGAACACTAGGTGGTGTCATTACCTTGAATTTCCTTGAATTTAATCTACACCACCCATTGAAATTACATAGAACACCACCACCTAGTGTTCGTATTATGGTACTACTTTGAATTGAAATTCTTTCAATTCGGAATTTCGTACAAGCCTGGTGTGTGTGCTTGCCTGTGCGCACACGTGCGCATGTGTATCTGTAACTGTGTACCGATAATGCTGTTTGAGTTATGCCTGCTGTTTTACAGACGATGGCTAACGAGAATAGCGTTTCGTATTATTCTCATTTCTCTAGCCACCCCTCAAGGATCTTCTCAAGATAACTCTGGCACTCAGAGTAAGATTTTTAAATTTACATTTTTCTAAATGTAATAATTCAAAGGACTATCTCAGGGTTCTGTTTTTTGGGGGGTCGTGGATGCTCTTGTAATGGCTCTGTGAGAACGAGGTTGATCGTCACTTTTTTAAGGACTTTTTGTTCCTCATTAGAAAATCTTTCATTGGTACCTCCTTCATGAAATGTCCCCTGTAGGTCTCGGCTATAAATAGGCTGTGTGTTCCTACTTTTAAAGTTGAGTACAGGATGTAATTGCCAATGTCTCTCTTCTTCATGCATTACACAATCCCTGTTCTCCTCTTTTATTGGGTTTCTATACATTCAGATAAGGTTGGGTGATGCGTCGATATATATTGTTATCATGATAGAAAAGTGTCTATCGTGGCCTTTGTCCTCTATCGTTTCTATCATGATAAACTAATTTTATCCATTATTAAAGCTAATATACAATTTAATATGATTGAATAAGATTTTGTGTTGTCACTATGTATGCTCATAGAAATGTAAAAAGAAGAATAAAAAGATTATTTTTAAAGATGTGGTTTTGCGTCATGACACAATAAAGAGAAAATGAAGAGAATAACTGGAAACATTACATAATTGTGGTATATTGTGATATATATTGTTATCTTGGTATAAAATAATCCATATCATGATATAGGTTTTTCTTTCCCATATTGACCAGGGTTGCATTTCCCAAAAACTCTTAAGTAGTACTTAAGCCTAAGTAGTACTTAAGTATGAGAGGCCGCCTAGGCAATATATCAGAAATAGGTCTCACATCATCACTAACAGTTTATACATACACTATTTTACCTCACACATGCACTTAGCGCAACCATTTTATTTGTATGTGCGAGAAAAAAATATTCCACGTAGACCTATAAAATGATTGTATGCATTAACTTTTAGTAATGTGATATATTGCCTAGGTGGCCCCTCATACTAAAGTACTACTTAGGCTTAAGTACTACTTAAGAGTTTGTGGGAAACGCAGCCCAGCTCTAGATTCAGACATGACAGGAGCACATTCTAAACCAGGGGTGAGGAACCTACTGTTTGTCTCGAGGGGCGTTTGTGGCCCCCGATGTAATTTTAATGTTATGCAGCTTCAAATGAAATATGACATATTTTGTTATGGAACCTTAGAAAATACATTTGCGATACAATTAAGTTATATTCGGGGGGCCAAGAGAAGGTGGGGTCTGTTTTAAAGGTGGCTGCGTTCAATATACGTTGGCCTTAAGTGCAGGGGGAAATCCTGGTTTGTGTTCATAATACGGCCCTCAGAGGACTTTTACAGCCCTCAGATGATTTCGAAGTGGCCCCTCGAATGAAAAAGGTTCCCCACCCCTGTTCTTTTTTTTTTAGTCAATGTTTATTTATTGAGCTTTTTTTCCTCCAAATACCAAACAATCAACATGAAGGATTGAATACAAAATAGACAACAAAGAGCAGACAAATAAAACAAACAACAACCAAAAAAACAACAAAAAAAGGGGCCCATAAAAAATAGTCACCATATTCTTCCTGAAAAGAAAAATTACTCAGAGTCCATGTTAATTGTCCAATGTTCTGCACAGGATCTCAAAAGAAATTAAGACATTTTTAAGAGCTGGGGGCTGCCATATTGTAGAAGACG
Organism: Engraulis encrasicolus; assembly: GCF_034702125.1. NCBI lineage: Eukaryota > Metazoa > Chordata > Actinopteri > Clupeiformes > Engraulidae > Engraulis > Engraulis encrasicolus. Next base: position 55,552,832 of record NC_085859.1, on the reverse strand, counting down.
TATTTGTTGGTATAAGGCAAGCACAGAGTTATTTTACAGGATATTGACAAAGACCAAGCACATAATGAATGAATGCATTACACAACCAGCATTGTCAGCTGTTCAACATATGAAATGAATGATTGCCATATAACATGAAACTTGTTTGTTGACCCATTCAATGTGTATCTAATCTTTTCTACCTTGAGGAAAAACATGACATCACAAATCCATCTACCAAAAGATGGAGGTTTGTCACTTTTCCAATTCAAAAGAATGAGGCGTCGTGCTAGAAGTGAAGAGTAGGCAATGCAATTTAGTTCAGACCTTTGAATTGGAAGAATTTCTGAAGGAACACCAAAAAGTCCAATAAAAGGGCAAGGATCTATATTTACACCTGTGATTTTTGAATATGCTTCAAATATGGAGGTCCAGAATGAAGTTAGACTAGAGCAGGACCAAAATGTGTGGAAAAGAGTGGCGGGGGCCTGTTTACATCTGTCACAAATAGGATTTACCTCTGGATACATTTTGGATAGCTTAACCTTAGACATGTGGAGCCTGTGCACAATCTTAAATTGAATTAAACTATGTCTAGCACAAATAGACGTGGAGTGAATTCTTTGGAGTATATCAGACCATTGCTCATCTGCAATATCAACACCCATATCCTTCTCCCAGTTTTCCTTTACTATCATCAATGAGCAAGTTTCCAAATCAAATATCCTTGCATACAACCTTGATATGGTTCCTCTAATTCCAGGCTGTACCTCTAGGATTGCATCCAAGGGAGATGTCTGTGGTATTGAGGGAAATTCAGTGAAGTGACTCTGTACAAAATGTCTGACCTGAAGATATCTGAAGAAATTATTTGATGGTAAATCAAACGTTTCTCTAACTTGATCAAAGGACATAAATATGCCATCTTTAAATAATGTTTTAATATTCAATACCCCACTTTGAAACCACTGACTGAATGTATGATCCAAAAGTGAGGCTGGGAAAAGACGGTTGGCCATAATTGGAGCATAGATTGACAAGGATACTAAACCATAGTGTTTACGGAACTGAGACCAAATCTTCAAGGAGTGAAGCAGAACCGGGTTCTGACAAGCCTGGGGTGAATGCAAGGGAATCGATGAACATAGAAGAGCGGACAATGAGACTGGGCTGCAAGAGCTAGATTCAATGTGTAGCCAGCCAGGAGCGTTATTTTGGGAGGGGTCCCAAAACCAATACAAAAGACACCTGATATTGGCTGCCCAGTAATAAATTTGGAAATTTGGTAAAGCCATCCCGCCAGTTATTTTTGGTCTTTGAAGAAACAGCTTTCTTATCCTTGGCCTTTTGTTATTCCAAATAAAAGAAGAAACAACACTATCAATTTTAGCAAAAAATATTTTTGTGAGAAAACAAGGAATACATTGAAAAAGAAATAAAAATTTAGGGAGGATGTTCATCTTAATTATACTGATGCGCCCAGCCAAGGATAAGGGCAATGTAGACCAGCGGTTGAGGTCCTGTTGAGTACGTTCCAAAAGTGGAATAAAATTGGCCTTAATAAGCTGAGAGTGAGACTTGGTAACATACACACCCAGGTATTTCAAACCTTCATAGGAAACTTTAAAAGGCAATGAATTAAATGACAGTTTTCTAGCAGCTGTGTTAATAGGAAGGAGCTCACTTTTGTCAAGATTTAGCTTATAACCAGAAAAGCTACCAAAAACGCTTAAAGTATTTAGTATATGTGGAATGGATGTTGCAGGGTCTGATATAAAAAGAAGGACATCATCAGCATACAGGGAAATTTTGTGTTCCCTCTGTGCCCTTGAAATTCCCTTAATATTTGTTTGCCCTCTAATGGTAGCTGCAAGAGGTTCCATGACCAATGCAAAAAGCAATGGGGACAGGGGGCACCCCTGTCTAGTCCCACGCTGTAGGGGAAAGTAAGGTGAGTATGTGTCATTAGTCCTAACTGAAGCCAAAGGTGAGGTGTACAGCAATTTTACCCAAGAAATAAAAGTGTTGCCAAAACCAAACTGTTGCAGAGTGTAAAATAAATATTCCCAGCTCACACGGTCAAAAGCTGTGGCCGCATCCAGAGCTAAAAGTACCTCAGGCACCTGGGTTGAGGATGGTGTATAAAGAATATTAAATACACGCCTAATATTGAAAAACAGTTGTCTGTTTTTGATGAAACCAGTTTGGTCGCTAGACACAAGTGAGGGCAGGACAGTTTCCAGGCGGAGAGCAAGCATTTTGGCCAAAATCTTAACATCAACATTGAGGAGGCTTATAGGACGGTACGAGGAACATTTAACAGGATCCTTGTCCTTTTTCAGTAACAAAGATATCGACGCTTGGCGTAAAGTTGGAGGAAGACTCTTGGAAGAAAAGCTGTCCTCAAATACTGCCATAAGCAAGGGACTAAGCTTAGCTGAAAACTTCTTATAAAATTCTGTAGGAAAGCCATCTGGACCGGGACATTTTCCACTTTGCATACATCTGATGGCGTGATTAATTTCCTCCAGAGAAAAAGGGTCATCTAGTGACTCTCTAATGGTCTCATCGACAGTAGGTAGATCTAAGTCTGCAAAAAATGACTTCATCGTGTTCTGATCAGAGGGCTCTTCAGATGAATATAATTTGCTATAGAATTCACTGAACTGTCTGTTGACATCAGAAGGATCTGACACTAATCCTGTTTCAGATTCAATTTGACCAATGACATAGCTTGTAGACATCTGTCTTAAACTGTAGGCAAGGGCTCTACCAGGTTTCTCTCCATACTCATATGACCTATGCCTATTTTTCAATAAGGCTCGTTCTGCCAGACCAGTTGAGAGCATGTCAAATTCAGCCTGATACATTGTTCGCTGTTTAAACAGCTCTGGAGTTGGGGCGGTAGCACATACTTTGTCCACACCTAGGATAAGTTCTGAAAGTTCTGCCTGTCTGGCCAATCGCACTTTTTGTACTGAAGCATTGATAGAAATAATTTGTCCCCTCAAGAAAGCTTTCAGGGCCTCCCAAATCAAGGAGGGGGAAGTTGTTTCATTCACATTGGTTTCCAAGAAGATGTCTATTTGAGTATTAATGAAGGTAACAAACCATTCTTCTGACAAAAGCAATGGGTTGAGTCTCCATCTAAATCTACTAGGCCTATGGTTGGGGAGGATCAATGACAGTGTGACAGGGGCATGATCAGATATCACAATACTATTATAATCACACTTGTGAATCAGTGAAAGTAAGGACTTGTGTATGAAAAAATAATCTATGCGGGAATATGTATGATGAACAGGCGAAAAAAAAGAATATTCTGTCCTTGTAGGGTAAAGGAATCTCCAGGGGTCAGCTATGCCATGGGATTGCAGAAATTTCTCCAAACATTCAGCTGTTTTAGATTTATTAATTGGGCGGGTTGATGATCTATCTAATTCAGGATTAATCACACAATTACAGTCCCCAGATAAAATCAGCTGTTCTAAACAAATAGTCTATCCCACCGTAAAGAAAGACTTCCACATTATGTGAAAGTGCTAACCCCAATAGCCACGGATGGCGTGTATAGGGACGATAATGCATTCAAGCGTTTATCCGTGTACTCCGGGGAGAAGATAGAAGCATGTTCTAAATGAGTAATTGTCACCTGAGAGTAGTCCACCTTTACAGAGACATTATTCTGCTGACATTTCAGTCACTGGGGAAATGTGTTGCTACTGCGAGCAGAACATGCAGCAATTTGTCAAATGACAGGAGACACATGGCAGGTTAGAAGGAAGGACTGCTTTTCAGATGGATGGGAATCGGTGTAAGACAATGACTGAGAGCATAGAGCAAATGCAATGTCAAAAGCATGTTCTGTATACAGATGAATAATTCAGATATTCAGTGGCAAAGTCTTTCATAGTCCATGGTCCATTTGCAAGGAAATTGCTAAAAGGAATCTATAAATTGTGGATAAATCTTATCGTTAGCCGCCTCCTGTCATCTATGAGACACAGACAAACAGACAGACAGACAGACAGACAGACAGACAGACAGACAGACAGAGAGAAAGATCGACATTCAAATCTAGGCCTGGGGTTCCCAAACTTTGTCGTGGAAAGCCTCCCTTCCCCCCATAGACCGGTATATTCCAGCCAAGGCCTCTTACATGGGCCGTACCACTCTATTTCTCTGTGCATCCCCTTTCACAAACATAGTCTAGGTCTGTAAGTCAATGCTCCACTGGGATATACTGTATTCAATAGTAATTTAAGAATAGTAATGTAAGTAATAAGTAATGTAAGTAATAAGTAGTAGGCCTAATGTTCAGAGATGCAATATAGATTAGAATAAACCAATTCTTAACTAGTGGGGATATTGTTAAGCTTATTTTGGGTTTATTATGGTGTTCATTAGTTCATTAATTTACTGAAATATTTCATTTGTTTTGTTATGCTTTTCCTGCCAACCTGCCGCGACTCCCCTAGCACTCCCTTGCAGAGCACCATGGGTCCGCTGCCCCCACTTTGACCTCCACTCCTCTAGGCTACTGTATATGCATTTGAGAACAGATCAGTAAGAAGGTTGCCTGTTAATATTGGCCACCGTGTGTAATAACTGGTGTATCCCTGTAGTGCATATGTGAATGAAGGGCACTGACCGAACATGGCATTTGAATTCCAAATATCTTAGAGCAAGGATGGAGTGAATATGACTGAGACAGCTCTAAATGTATTTAATAAGGCCATGAAACTTACTGCTAGGCTGACACGTGAGGCTGTGGAGCGTTTGATGGCTGTACCCTACGTAGCTGCAGGCAATGGGGATGTAATAAGGGTTCAAGGAGAGAGGAGAGGAGCAGAGAGATCTGTGCCACACTCTCTGCCTCTGCAGACAAAAAGGAACATAACACTAAAGAAATGTGAAGGGACATATTTCTCAGCACAAATATGACAAATGCTGACACGTGCAAGATTGTACTCTATAGCCCAGCGTGCAGAGAACGACATGTGAGAGTGACATAACAGATTGCTTGGGCAGTACAAAAGAAGGGACTGTAGATGACAGCTGGGGGTGTCTGTGAGGCAAATTGACAGAGTAATTGGACTGCCAGCCGTCTTCAATTTTCAGTGGAGTTGTGAAGGGCCATCATGTTCAGAATGAGCATCGAACAAAATGCACCAACTGAGAGGACTGAATGTTGTCTTTTATCAATTACAAATTAAATTGCAATATGTTGACACTGATCTCACTCACATAACATGATGAGAGCACATGATCAGCAAAATGAACGATACAAAAATAAACAATTAAGACCAGAATCAAATTAAATAGATGTATTCAAAGATACATTTGATCCTGCCCTGCAACATATGACACAGTTGTAGAGCATGTATGGCCAGAAGCTGTCATGTAATGTATATAAATAGCCTTGAAAAAACCTCAACTCATAATTCAACAACAACAACAACGTTTTCAAACAAACGCTTTGCCACTTTGCCTATGACATAATGGCACTTTAGCACTACCAGTGAGTAAAAGGAGTCCTTCAGTCATATGGTAACTGGGATCCCTCGACTACTGTAAGGCAGGCTGGTTTGTGACTCAGGAAGATGCTAAGTTAGTAGGGCTGCTGTGGCCTAATGGTTAATGAGCTGGACTTGTTATCAAAATACAGTTTTTGATTTTGCATTCAGCTCCAGTGTGCAACTCCTTTCTTCCTTTTCACTGGACTTGTTATCGAAATGTTGCAGAATAGGTGGTGTGAGATGCGATCCAGACATCTGTAGGACCAATGTGGGAGGTCTCCAGAACCCTCATCCAGCAGCTGTGTCCTTGAACACCTAACCACACTTTTCACTAGAGACTGTATTGAATTCTCTATCTTCAGGGCAATTTGAATGAAAGTGATTGCTAAATGTAATGAAATTTAATGGAATGCAATGCAATGCAAGATATAGATCACCGTCCAAAGACTTAAGCTGATCACCACAGGCCAGCATTTCTCAAACAATGTGACAAAGTCTTGAACCATCTGTACTTCAATTTGTCATGACTATCATAGAAGTCAAAAATCTTGAAAAATATTAGTTCATCTCCATTCTTCACATAGCCTTATTTACGGACGCACGCGCATGTGTGTGTAGGCCTGTATGCCTACATGTGTGGCATCTTCATCTGAACCAGCTGCCATTCCCAGGACAAAGTTGAATATAATATCCATTTCCACAAACGTTCAGAAGGAAAAATGTCTTTGTACCCAGTTTGTTCTTCTCTGGTAAAATCCCTGGCCTAGTAAAACTCTCCTTGATTGTCTTGATTTGTTAAGAGCCTGGTCTGGTCTGGTAAAGCTCTGGTCTCTCACTGGTCACCTGCTGGCTCATTGGTTGTCCTCTCTGGTGGGTCTGATCTTCATCTCTACAAACTTGAGTGAGTACTGCCAGCCGGTCCAAGACGACCACTCGATACAGGTACTGGCCGTTCAGGTTGGACGTGTGGCAGTTGCGGTACCACCAGGCGCCGTGGTAGAACGCTGCACAGTTGTTCTCCAAGTGGTCGTTGTCTACGTCCTTAGTGGTGAACTTCATGCCGTTGTGCTTCAGCAGAGAGTCACCTGAACAGAGACAGACAGGAGAGAGAATTATTTTGAGATTTCAAGGATACATTATTACAGGTAGAAACAAAGACAGACGGAGAGATTTTTGGGCTGATTCTTCTCCTCAGTCATTCTGTGTGTGCGTGTGCACCTGTGGTCTGTAGTGGTGGTGGGCATTGTTGACTGTGTGTGTTGATAGAAGATAAACTGTAGATGAGAAGTGATCGGCTAGGTTTTGTATTAAAGAGCTGCGGCATGAATGCTAATGAGTTCCAACAGGCAATAAAATCAGACGAGAGATCAAACAAGAGACGAGACAGTGAGAAAACCCGACAGAACTTGTACGTGCCTTGGGGCTTTTTTAATACACCTTTGGTATATAATACTTTTATGTGTGTGTGTGTGCGTGTGTGTGTGTGTGTGAGAGAGAGAGAGAGAGAGAGAGAGAGAGAGAGAGAGAGATTGTGGAAGAGTGGCCTGACAGCCTGACACCTACAACAGACAGGTGACTAGTGCTGCTGACCTGTAGAGGTGTGTGTGTGTGTGTGTGTGTGTGTGTGTGTGTGTGTGTGTGTGTGTGTGTGTGTGTGTGTGTGTGTGTGTGTGAGTGAGTGAGTGAGTGAGTGAGTGAGTGAGTAAGAGAAAGGGAGAGCGAGAGAGAGAGAGAAAGAGAGAGAGAGAGAGAGAGAGAGAGAGAGAGAGAGAGAGTGTGTGTTCACTGAATCACTTCATCTTATCTTCTGTGAGATTGGGTCCATAAAAACGCATTCAATCTAATCAGGCATTCATGTGTTCATATAATAGAATTCATATGATTGATATGGTGTGTGTGTGTGTGTCTGTCTTTTTGTCTATTTTATTACCTCTTCATGTATTTTGGAGCAGTTAAATGCTCCGTTGCTAAAACTTGTGGTGACTAATAATGTTGAAATTTCAGTATAATAGGTGACAACCACCAGACAAACTGACTACAGTCCTTGGGCAACAAGGAAAAATAGATGACAGAGTAGATTATGAGGAAAATTATTTGTAAAGAGTACAAATAATTTTCCTCATAATCTACTCTGTCATCTATTTTTCCTTGTTGCCCAAGGACTGTAGTGATAGTGAAGTGATACTGTCCCATTTTTGGAAATAAGCTTATTTTACACCTCTCCTTGAGTTAAATGATTGAGTTTTCTCCTGTACTTTCAACCGTTCTCTGAGTATGGCAGTGCAAATTTTACCTCTAAGCTAGCAGTTAACATTGAGTCCTATGAGACCAGTTAGCCGCCAACTGGTCTCATAGGACTCAATGTTAATTGCTAGCTTGGAGGTAAAATTTGCACTGACATACTCAGAGAACGGCAGAAAGTACAGGAGAAAGGTAAACCTCAAGGAGAGGTGTAAAATAAGCTTATTTCCAAAAGTGGGACAGTATCACTTCAAACGACAAATCTAAATTGGACCTGGAAGTGTGTGTGTCTGTGTGTGCGTATGTGTGTGAGAGAGATAGAGGGTGGATGTAATAGTTGAGTGCATCAAACAGGGCTGCATGTAATGTCGGCACCTTTTCCTGTCCTGCCTAATCACACAGAAAACAGGTGAACATAACCACCATTATCCCTATAATGTCTTTGAAGTGGAGAGTGCAGCTATTGGGGGGTGATGTGGTGTCTAAGGGCACATTTTTTCTCAAGGACTATTATTAACCCATCAATGTGACTAAGCACCATGCGATTGTAATTTCAAGACATAGAACTGTATTGTGAATACTTGATTGCATATGTTATAGCTGTATTAATTTATTTTCCTATTATTAGTTATGCTGTTAGCATATCTTTAATTTTGTGGGTATCTGTGGGTTGCTTCCGAACATAATTTCACTGTATTTGTATAGCACTCTACTCTACTGTACTCTACTCTAAGAAGGGTTTTTATGTCTGTGAGAGGGATCTCATTTTGGCAATCCCATGTAATTCAATACAAGGTCCCATTTGTAAGATGTGGTGAATTCCCAGTCAATTGCTGTGATGAAAATGACATTTAAAGTGAGTGGAAATTAGGGGACGTTTTCAAAAAAGAAAGTCCTAAATATCTACTTTTCAAACACACATGGCAGGATTCCAATTACAATGACAGCCACAGAGATGGGTTTTGCAAATATACTGTGTGTGTGAGTGTAAAACACACGAGAAAAAGGCAGAGGACAAGAGATAAAGGCAAACAAAGACAATTTTGTGTGCATGAACGCTAGATGCAGAGAGAAGACAACATATCAGCAACTGATTAGATAAGAGTCTGATATGACATCTTTGGAAGACATGTAATAGTGCAGTGCCAGTTAAAAGAATGCCCTGCACACAGGCACACAAACACAAACACAGACACAGACACAGACACACACATACACAGACACTCTCTCTCTTTCTCTCTCTCTCTCTCTCTCTCTCTCTCTCTCTCTCTCTCTCTCTCTCTCTCTCTCTCTCTCTCTCTCTCTCTCTCTCTCTCTCTCTCTCTGTTTATTTACACCTGATGTCTTAATAATGGCCTGGAGTTGGGCAGCCCTGTTGTGATGTGGAGAACTCATAGTAGGCCTCATTAACCACAACCTTTTAGACACCTCTGAAGGTCACCGCCCTGTACGACGAGGGATGAGGAGGCTTGAAGGGGGGGATAAGAAACAGAGATGGAGGTGAAGAGGGTAGAGCAGAGGATGAACATATACAAGAGGAGGAAGAAAGGGAAAGGGGTGACTTGTGTGATGGGTGATGATGTCATTGCCATGATGAGGTCAGCAGACCACTCCACAAGGACAAAACCAACTAATACAAGAATAGAAGATGTATGGATGAGGTATACACAATACACTAATTATAAATATCTAATGACTGCATTGCGTTCCCAAAAATCAAGGAATCATTAATATTTCAAAAAGGAGGCTTTTCACTACTGATATGGTCTTGAAATGACATGCTGTGTCACACCCGTACAGGCCTAGGCTATTGCAAGTTATGGAATTGTAGAAGTTCTGAGGAAACGTTTAGGGAATATCAAGCAGAGAAATGAAAATTCATCCCCAAGGAATTTATGGCTAATGTAGATTCCAAGCTAGGAAAATCACTTCTCAGTGATCGAGGTAATCTCATCGAACAACCTCTCTGCTCCAGTTTTGATGCTTCAGACTGGATGAACAGCAAGGTAGAAAGAAAGGAGTATCTTCAAGATGGTCAATGACACTAACACATATAGTCTCTCTGTGTCTGTGTCTGTGTCTGTGTCTGTCTCTCTCTCTCGTTCTCTCTCTCTCTCTCTCTCTCTCTGGTTCTCTCTCTCTCTCTCTCTCTCTCTCTCTCTGGTTCTCTCTCTCTCTCTCTCTCTCTCTCTCTCTCTCTCTCTCTCTCTCTCTCTCTCTCTCTCTCTCTCTCTCTCTCTCTCTCTCTCTCTCTCTCTCCTGGGAATCAGCTGCAGTGTGTCTGTGTGGCAGCTCTGTCTCAGGGTCAGCAGGTAGAACAGAGAAAAGGGACCCAATTAGTGTTTGAAACAGAACCCTGTACCCCGACCTCAAGCAGAACCCTGTCACCACACCTCAAGCAGAACCCTGTCACCACACCTCAAGCAGAACCCTGTCACCCCACCCCACCCAGCACAGATGAAACCCATCATCAGTATTTACATTGTTGAAATCTGTATAATTTTTGGCTTATTCATCCTTTTAGCCGATTAAACTAATGTTGGACAAAACACTGTGTCTGTAACATTATAGTAAAAATCCTCTGTAATATAATACATTTTTGATATTTCCTCTTTTTAATTGGCCCCTCCTTGTAGTTACACTGACTGAAGAGTCCAAGATCTGCCACTGATCTGACCCATATGCTGCCCAGAACAGGCCCTGTACAGTACACTCTGGACTGCAACACAATGACATCTTTCATGTTTCTGAATCGTTTTCAGTGTATTCACCAATCCAAACATTCAAGTGTCCCCCATCCTCCTTGAAGTAATGGTAACCCTACACTGAAAATACAGAACTGGTTTTCGGTCCTGACCCATAATCAGCATTTTGAATGTTTTTGAAAAATGTTGCCGTATCATTGTCAGCCTATTGACCCAATGCACATCCAATCATTCATCCTCTGTGTGTTCTCTGGGTTACACTGATCTGGCCCTGATCTGGCTGAAAATTGACCCGATATACTGTGTGTTGACGAAATCAAGAGTGTGTGTGAAAGGATGATACGATTGAGATGGATAAGCAGACTTGCCATAAACTGCTTCTCAGTGTCTTGATTATGCAACAGCATCTATTTTGTTTTGGTAGCAGAGCTCAGCAGCAGGGGGGCTGATACGCTGCCTATCAACTTTGCCTTGAAATAAATAATAAACAAATATGGAGGAGCAGAGGAGCCAGAGAGATTCCTCCAAGACAGCTGTCTGATACATCAGCACTGCAGACACAAAGAGGATTTGATTGACGCAATGCAAAGGCCTTTACACCCCATATCCTACAAAAAATACAAAAAGACAGACAGACATATTTAATAGCGTGATGAAAACAAAACAAAGATACATACTTTGAGTATACAGGCTGCTGGTATACCTGCTGGGCATTGCTGCCTGATGCACATCAACCCATGCACTCTATACAAATGTTCCTCTATACACCTATGGGCAGGAACGGGTCATCATCTGGGGACCACCATTCACCGATGTTTTGCTCCTTTAACCCCAGCACATCTGTTGTTTGCGGAGCGATGGGTGGTATCTCTACCTGCCACCTCCTGCTGATGCCTTAGGTGTTCCACCCCCACACTCTATCGTTCCTCCTTAGCTGCATTGTGTATTCAGAAAGTGTAAATGCCCTTGAAATATTTTGTAACTGGTTGTGTTTATAGATTTAAAATCATGTCTTGCATGTGTTACTAGGCTCTCATAATGAAGAGAAAGAATGGGATGGGGAGCAAACGGGAGAGGAAGAGAAAGAGGTAGAAAGAGAGGGAAAGGTAAAGTGAACAGTAGACAGACAGACAGACAGACAGACAGACAGACAGACAGACAGACAGACAGACAGACAGACAGACAGACAGACAGACAGACAGACAGACAGACAGACAGACAGACAGACACACACGCACACACATACAGAGATGGAGGGTCTTTCTCAAAACCTAGGCCAGTGACCTTCCAAGTGTATCACCCTAATTAGTCACGCCCAGTGATTGGATACCCTTTATTCTGTAGAGTTCACCAAAAAGTATCCAATCACTGAGCGTGACTAGTTAGACTGATACACTTGGAAGGACACTGGCCTAGGTTTTGAGAAAGACCCAGTGAGAGAGAGAGAGAGAGAGAGAGAAAGAGAGAGAGAGAGAGAGAGAGAGAGAGAGAGAGAGAGAGAGAGAGAGAGAGAGAGAGAGAGAGAGAGAGAGAGCAATTTGAGATTCAATAGTGTTATTAGAGCATTGCATATACACACACTACACTACATCAATAAAAAAGACAACTAGTATGAAAATAAGACCAGTCAACCAGTTCCCAGAATCAAGACAACAGAAGAAACGCTGGAAAAACAGAGAGTGCCAGAGGAAGAGAATGAAGAGAAGAAGAAGGGATACATGCAGACAGATGCAGTGAACACACACACACACACACACACACACACACACACACACACACACACACACACACACACACACACACACACACACACACACACACACACACACACACACACACACACACACACACACACACACACACACACACACACACACACACACACACACACACACAGTTTTGGTATTGTTTTGTTATGAAACCCACTGAGCCATGGCTGTGATGTTCCTGCTAGTTCATGCTCATAAAGCCTCTTGAACTTGAACATGAAAGCGAGGGAATAAGGAAAAGGGAGGAGGAGGGAGGAAAGAAAGAAGGAGGGAGAAGAGAGGAGAAGAGTGCACACAAGCTTCAATGGAGCGTCTCCTGAAGGAGTAAGAATAAGGATGCCCTCCTCCCCTCCTCTCCACTATTCTGCCCTACAAAGGCAAAGTGCAGTAACTACGTCAACAATCAAGTGAGAAAAATGCCTTCAAAGCCTTGGTATTATTGGGTTGGATGTTGTAGTAACTGCAAATTTGGCATAGCAAGATCTCTAAATCTGGACAGGTTTGGACCGACCGTTATTCTTTGTCGCAACGTAAAGGAGGTTTACGTTTTTCGGTTTAAACTCAATTTTGACAAAATATGTAGTTATTGCACTTTGCCTTTGTATTGTAGTATTCCCTCCTCTTCTCTTCGCTCTTTTCCATCAGCACATCATAGTTCAAGGGGGGATGGGGGGCTTTGTTCTTCCTCTCCTCCTCCTCCTCCTCCTGAATAGCTCTTCTCCCTGCATCTCCATCTCCTCTATCAAGACAATTCTCCCCTTCCAACTCACCTCCCTTCTCCCTCCTCCTCCCCCCAACCGCCATCCTGAACCCACCATGACTTTTTGAAATATCAAAGCAGGATGGAGCTCACAGATGATAACCCAGATGCCGTCGTACCCCTATGAACATCCTCACCTGGCTGTCTCCTGACACGCCTACCTGTCTAACATTCACACTCTCTTCTCACTTTTCTGGCTGTCTGTTTACCTGTCAGTCTGTAGAGCTACTAGTTTGTTTTCTCACCTATAGTTCTCACCCCACTCTCACTCTCTCACTTCCCTTCCCTCTCTCTTCATCTCTTTCTCTGATACCCCTCTCTCCTTCTTCCCCATCCTCATCCTCTTGGAGGTGTGACTGAATGTGTCTACTGCCATAGGCTGCCGTGTATGTTAATGATAAGCTGATATAATTAGACTAGATTGCGACTCCAGTGTTATACCATCCCCCTGTCCTCCTCCAGCCCGTGGTGTCCTTTTCTTCCTTTTTTTCTCTTTCTCTCCTTTTTGCATACTTAAACAGCCTCCGTTGCAGACGATGTGGACTGTGGAGAATTTCTTCCAGGTAATGGAGTATTATTTCAATAGAAGTCTCCATAGAGAAGTGGGGGCTATTAAAGTCAAATTAAGTTAAATTTACTTTTGGAGAATTGCCAATAGGGCTTTGAAAATAGTTTTTGTTCCAGTACAACTGATGTCTCTGGTGCACTGAGCTCTAACTTTTCTCTCATTTTTAAAATATGTTTTTTCCCTCCGCAAAACATGCAGTTTTTTATATTATTTGCCGCCTGACTGAAAACCAGAGAGCATCCATCATTGTTTTCCCTCATTTTTTTCTGATAGGATAACTCATGCGAGAGTATTCTCTCCCTCCCTCTTATTGAAGGAGATATCTTGTTGAAAATGAATATGGTACTGCACATGCATACCCACCCACGATGAGCTGGCCTGGAGCATTGAAAGAGCTGCCTGAAGCTTAAAAAATGGCCTTGAAGAGAAGATGGAGGCCTGATAGGATCACTATCTTACTTGGCAGATACAGTACAGTGCACAGCAATAATGAGTACACCCCTGTTGAAAAGTAACATTTTGAACAATATTCCAATAAGAACAAAAGTTATTTTCAAAATGACCATAGAGTAAGTGTAATACAACATTGTTTGATCTTATGATAGAAGAGTAAGGTCAATAATATAACTTAAATGACATATTTGTCCATTTTTGTGAAATTATGCTGGTGCAAAAGTGAGCACACCCCTATGAAGTGTCTCATATAGTGTCTGAGAAGGGGCCGTGTTGGCCCGAAACGTCACAAAATTGAAATGGATTAAAAGGGAGGTCATGTGTGCATTTCATCCTTGCCTTACATTGAACTTTTACATTTTGAGACCGCATCTGGATAAACTAGATGTGTGTGAGATTTGAATGAAATCCTAAAGAGAGTAGGCCTATCATGATTTGCTTCAGAAGTCACAGTACATGTTGACAAGCATATTTCTTTTGGTGAAATTCTACTGTTGATGGCATCCATACAGCTCCAAACCATTTCAGTCCCACCACCATGCTGGACTTAAAGCATGGGGCACTTTTCTTTGTACAAATAACTTTTCTACTACCACACATGCTTGATACCATTTACTGTAATGCAAATTCGTTTCTGTTCCTCATAAAATTCTGTTTGTTTTCGGTTTTAATTTTCGGTCCTTGATTCAATTCGGAGCCCTGGTTTATGGGCTAAGTTTACTGCTGTTGTCTGAAATGGAGACCTTTACGGGTCCTGTCAATTTTTTTGTTTGTATGTGGGATAGCCCATTTATGGCTCCTGTCTGGTATGGAGCCATTTATAGGTCCACTTTGGAAGAGGGCCACTCTGGTGTCGTTTATGGTTTGCCTGATTTCAGATTCTGCTGCTATGTGCGTCTGTATAACATGCATTGCTTGCTTCATATTACACATATTACAAGACACAGGCGCAAGAAGTGCACAGTAGATGGGGAAACTGATCCATTCCCAGAGAGCCATACAGCAGAATGACATCACCCCCTGAGCCCATTTTTAGCTTGGTGTCTGAGGCTTCAGTAGCCAGTGACATGAGGGTCCCTCGCTCCACACCAACAGCACTCTTCAGAAGGGCAGGCAGGTTATGGTATGCTTGTCATTGATATGATGGCTAGGATGTGTTTCATGCAAGTGTGTGTGTGTGTGTGTGTGTGTGTGTGTGTGTGTGTGTGTGTGTGTGTGTGTGTGTGTGTGTGTGTGTGTGTGTGTGTGTGTGTGTGTGTGTGTGTGTGTGTGTGTGTGTGTGTGTGTGTGTGAGGGTGAGGGTGAGGGTGAGGGTTTTGATGTGGGGTTTTGTAGCCTGTGAAGTTCAGATTGAATATCAGGCTTATTAATCATGGATGAGACTGTCAGGGGGATGACACACACACACACACACGCACACATGCACATAGAGTGTCAATTTTGAAGTCCAGGATGAAAAGGTCAAGATGTAAATACATTGGCCACCCCAGTGAGCTGCTTAAATGGCATCCCGCCCCCTCTTTGTTAACACAATAAACATACACACACACACACACACACACACACACACACACACACACACACACACACACACACACACACACACACACACACACACACACACACACACACACACACACACACACACACACACACACACACACACACACACACACACACACCACACACACACAATTTGGAGGAGATGAAATGATGTGACAGACATCTCCGGTGGTGCAATTAGGTCAGCCAGAAGGTGTGTGTGTGTGTGTGTGTGTGTGTGTGTGTGTGTGTGTGTGTGTGTGTGTGTGTGTGTGTGTGTGTGTGTGTGTGTGTGTGTGTGTGTGTGTGTGTGTGTGTGTGTGTGTGTGTGTGTGTGTGTGTGTGTGTGTGTGTGTGTGTCACCCCAAGGGACGTCACTGCTCCAGAGGTGTGTGGTGACAAATAGACAGCTGTGGCAGTGCAGTGCCATTTGAAGAGGCTCACGGATATGATCAGTAATCAGTACACAGTGTGCATGTCTGTGTCTGTGTCTGTGTATTTTATCAAGTCGTTACAGTTTTTCTTGATCGCTTTAACACGATTTTTTTAACTGACTGACACAAAGTCGTCATGATCACTATTTCAGCAAAGCAAAAAACACGTTGTGCATGTGTTAACACATTCTTGTTGACTTGACATATTTCCCATTCATATAACACAGTTTTTGCTAAACAGTTAACGCATGTGCCATTTAAGTAGTGCACATTTCATTGTTTAAGCTCTGATAACCATACAGAAAAATCTACTCCTGACTTTTAGAAACTACCGTCAGTTGTGTGAACACACCAGAGCACCTATTTGACACTCCTTCTCAAAAATCTTAATTTAGCAATCAGTCTTTTTACACAGTGTCTTCTTGTTTGTTCTTGGCATGGAGTTATTTTGCAAATTTACTGTAAGCGCATTCTCGTACTGCAACATCATATTTTACTTTACACATATTTTCTGTAATACCGTTTTCAGCCATTAGTACATTTTTGAGTACAAAAAATGAAAACAAACAAACAAACAAAAACAAAATAGAAACTACATCAAAGCATTCTGACTCTCAATCCAATTCTTTGCAATAAGACATTATTGTTACACTACCTAGCCTATTGACAATTTTACATAAGAAAAGACACACAACTCAAATCTGTATGCAAAGCATTTACTGGGCCTGCCATCTCTCAGTGAGTAGATCCTGATCAAGCAGGGTCAGTGGCTAAGTAAAAGAAACAACAATGGAACTGAGTGGCTTGAAAGTTATGTAATTGACAACAGTGTCAAATAACGGCAAATTGTGGGAACATGATAGCCGCGTTTTGGATTTTTACGACCATTGTGTAATGACTGACTGGGAGTGTTCATACACTGCTATGCAGTGTGTATTGGACTGAAGACAGAGTTTGCTTTTATTACATATGTTAAATATTTTGGAAACGTAGTAGCCTTTAGCAAACAAAGATGTTGTGTTTGGAGAATTGGTTTAACTGGTTAGCCCGTTGCGTGAACTGATATGAAAATGTGCTTTTTGGAGTGACAACTGTGTCAAAGCAATCAAGAAAAACTGTAAGAGGTGTAATTTTGGGCATTTCTCAAATTGAAGTGTTCTAGCCTTGCTAGGACAAGTAGCACCCATTTTTTTGCGAATGAGTATCCAATCAGTAAAGAGTATCCAATCAGT
>NC_085859.1:55450630-55530630 GCF_034702125.1 Engraulis encrasicolus | reverse complement strand
GAAGTTGACCAAGCCATCCTCACACCGCTGGATCACCTGTTGCCATGAAAACACAAACAACAAAGGTCACTGATAGGATCATAGGTCACTGTCAGGTGGTTTGCAAGATTGCCAGTATGTGTGTGTGTGTGTGTGTGTGTGTGTGTGTGTGTGTGTGTGTGTGTGTGTGTGTGTGTGTGTGTGTGTCTGATATGTGTGTTTATATTCACATCATAGACACATGCATGGGTTTTCTCTCGTTCTTCTCTTTCTCTCTCTCTTTTTTCTCATTATCTCATCTATCGAGCTGTACTCTCAAGGTAGCCTAGCTTTGATAGACTGACATCAAGACGCACGCACGCACGGACGCACGCGCACACAGGCGCATTCTGCAGTGTGTGCTAGACAGGCTGACCTGAAGGTCCTGAGATCTTGGAGAACACACTGATTCCCTCAATTAAACATGCCAACACTCTGCCCATGTGCTTTCCTCTGCCCCATGCAACATTGACGCACACACGCACGCACGCACGCACACACACACAGTCACACACACACACACACAGGTGAGCGGTGGCCAATGCAACATTAATGGTGGAGCCTGCGCTGTGAATAAATCAGCTTTTAGTTCCACCTCCAGAGCAGGAGATAACCAAAGAGGCCCCTTCAATTATTCACCCACATCCAGGACAGGGCACAGGGACTCTCTCTGTCACACACATACACACTTCTTACTTCTTACAGCTTTAACACACACACCTGCACACACACACACACACACACACACACACACTGCAGTCTGAGGCATATTTAAAAAGGAGAGAGACACTACCTGTCCCCTTTTCCATAACCACACCTCCCCTCTACACCCCCTCACATCCCAGATCTCTACGGTAACCAAAGGGGGTCAAACAGGTAATTAAAACAAGAAGGAATATTCTGCTTTTCAGATATGAACACGATATGTTGCCTGCCACATATTCTGGTCCTGCCATCTGCGTATTGCAGTGCATTGTGGTGCATTTTGCTTCAGAAAGGTGCAAAAACTTCATGCTGTGTGTGTGTGTGTGTGTGTGGGAGGAGAGAGGGGGATTGTGGGTAATGGGAGGGTGATTGATGGGCAGGTCTGGGGGGCACTAGTAATAACTCCACTGCAAAAAGCGCTGACTGCACTCGCTCATATGCTGGGTACACAAAAAAAGGATTGTGTTAGATCACAATTAGGAACCTTCTCGGAGGGGAACTGTAGCCTGGCAATGTGTATGTGTGTGTGTGTGTGTGTGTGTGTGTGTGTGTGTGTGTGTGTGTGTGTGTGTGTGTGTGTGTGTGTGTGTGTGTGTGTGTGTGTGTGTGTGTGTGTGTGTGTGTGTGTGTGTGCACGTGCACTGGCTTTTGTATGTGAGCGTGGGAGGAACCCCCCTGTCTGTCTGTCTGTCTGTCTGTCTGTCTGTCTGTCTGTCTGTCTGTCTGTCTCTCTCTCTCTCTCTCAGGTGAGTTCGGGGCAAACACAGACAGACAGACAGACAGACAGACAGACAGACAGACAGACAGACAGACAGACAGAGACAGAGACAGAGACACACACACACACACACACACACACACACACACACACACACACACACACACACACACACACACACACACACACACACACACACACACACACACACACACACACACACCGTAGTTGGTAGCATGGTAGTTCACTCTTGCAATCTCATCCCTGCAGGTCAGTCCATCCCAGTGAGGAGTGGAGCTTATTCACTAGTTTGTCCCTTGAGGGCTTGGTGTACAATGAGCATGTATGGCAATTTGACCCCACATTATATTAAGTGTATTAAACATAAATATCACATCCATATTTTACTAATACATGTTCCAATCTGTCTAGATTATGTAAAATACATGAACATAAGTTATTTAGAACAGAACATTTTGCTTTATTTAGGGCTCTAATAACTAACAACATGTATGATGTATGCAACTTTTGGGCAGTTCTTGCACATTTTTGCCTATGGATTAGTTTTCTTGGTGTGTGGGCTGTGTGTGGGGGTGCTAGGACTTATCTAAAGGGCTTTTAATGTCCCCAACAGAGCAATAGTAAATATATGAGGCATAAACCGGTGCAAAAGTTTTTGCTTCTACTGATTTTGTAGATATTTAAGTGGCTGGGGTCAAAATGACCCCAAGGATCACGGATGTAACCAAAATCTGAGGATAACAGGAGGGTTGAGCAAAGATCATGTGGGATGAGATCCGCTCCTACCCCTATGATTATAGTGGAATTGAAGCTGGATAATCTAGTGAAGTCGATTAGTAGGGGGAGGTGGTGGGACAATTCAGGAAGGCTTTGTGAGACGACAGGTGAAAAGGGAAGGGAAGATTTAAATCTCCACAAAGGCAGGAGCAAATCATGACAGCTGTCAATCACTCGCCTGCCGAAATATGTTTATCTAAACATTCATCAACCAGGAGGCAAAAGCAGAAGCATCCCAGTGCAGAGGCTTATTATTCACCCAGGACTGCAGACTGGAAATATGACTTCTTGGTAAACAGCACACATGGAAATAATCCTGCAAGGTATTGTTTTGTTTTCTCATATCAGAAGCTCATTTACTGGGGTTCAGACTGGTAGGGATCACATATACACGCACATAAATGAATGCTCACATACACTCACATACTATGCACATGCCAACACACGCATACACATGCACACAGATGCATGCACACACACTGATAACCTCTCATCAGCACACACACACACACACACACGCACACACGCACACACATGCACACACCTGCGTCAAAGTGCTTATGCAACAAAATGCGAATTGAATTGTGACTGTGTGATCTGCTCTGTGCTGACCATCCCATTTTAACACCAGATTATCAACTGCCTCACACACACACCAGTCATATGAATCATATTATATGAACACATGAATGCCTGATTAGATTGAATGTGTTGATATGGACCCATCTCAAATAACATAAGATGAAGAAGTGATTCAGGGAATACGCTCACACACACACACGCACACACATGTGCACACACGCACACACGCACGCATGCACACACGCAAGCAAGCACACACACACACACACACACACACACACACACACACACACACACACACACACACACACACACACACACACACACACACACACACACACACACACACA
The DNA here is from genome assembly GCF_034702125.1 of Engraulis encrasicolus. Taxonomy (NCBI): domain Eukaryota; kingdom Metazoa; phylum Chordata; class Actinopteri; order Clupeiformes; family Engraulidae; genus Engraulis; species Engraulis encrasicolus. The sequence goes on along the minus strand of NC_085859.1, from coordinate 55,527,459 downwards.
CACACACACACACACACACATGCCAGGGGCATGAAAACCAGCTCAGTGAATCCAGTCCTCCATCCTTAATATTCCATATTCAACTGTTTGGGGACGTATGGAAGAGTTTGGGGACAACAGCAACTGAGTCACGAAAGGGTAGGCCATATAAACTGATGGAGAGGGGTCAGCGGATGCTGAGGCGCCTAGGACAAATGGCCACAAAGATCCAAACTTTCAGATTAGCCAAAGTACAGTATGCAGAGAATTTCGTGCAAAGGGTTTCCATGGCGGAGCAGCTGAATCCAAGCCATACATCACCAAGTGCAATGCAAAGTGGATGCATGTTCTCTGGAGTGATGAGTCACACCTTTCCATCTGTAAATCTGATGGATTAGTCTGGGTTTGGAGGTTACCATGAGAACAGTAGAACAGTAGTACATTCCAGACTGGGCTGAATGTGAAATTTGGTGGAGGAGGAATTATTGTGTGGGGTTGTTTTTCAGGATTTGGGCTCAACCCCTTAGTTCCAGCAGCCTGGTTCCTACAAGACCTCTCTGTGTGTGTGTAGCTCTGGAGCCCCCTGGTGGCGCTCAACACAGAAGGAGGTCTGGGAGCATGTAGCAGGATTCCATTTCTCCACTAGAAAAAAAAAGTGGAGCATTTATTGCTTCAATATTAATGGCAGCTCGCATTGAGGAATCACAGGACATACAGTATATATGGAATAGCGGCCGACGAGGTGTCCCGATATCAAGGGAAATAATGGACGAGGCGGAGCGTTCTAACAGCCCGACGGTGCAGCCGAAGGGCTGTTCGCTACGGCAAGTCCATTTTCCCTTGATATCGGGACACCTCGAAGGCCGCTATTCCGCTTATCACCCGGTTACCAGCATTTAAGTATTAATTTATTAATATGTTGATCTAAGGCTTCGAGAGAGAGTGGATTAACCACTGAGCTTGGTACGTTGCTATGGGCACCACTTCCTAATCTAGTGAGACGCACCTCTATCGGAGGCATGTACAAGGACGTGCGCAGAACGTTGGGGTGACTTGACAACCAAATGCGATAGAATTGGCAACGGGGTCTTGACTAGACAACCAGATGCGATAGAATTAGTAACGGCACTTCGCCAGAAAGTTAGAAAAGAAGCAATTTAGACGCTCGCGCGACATCATAGGTGTCCTGCTACCGGGGAATAAAGCACACCTGCTCAGCCAATCAGAAGACGTTCCGGCTACTCACAGGGTGATAATATCAACTACACCGCATTCCACATTATTACGCAAATGACATTTTTTGCCGTGTTCCCAAATAATCAATAGAAATGACAGTTGTCATAATTTTCAAGTCATCAGCCGTTAGAGTACAACTAAAAACTTTTTGAATGAACCTTCCAATGATAACGGTATTTTTTTAAATAATAAAAAACTTAAAATGCCCAAAATGCTCTGTTCCAAATTATTATGCAAAACAGTTTTGTAGTGTTGCAATCCAAATTTAGTTATTTTTTTTCCATTTACATCAAAACAGTTGGCATTTGGTACCTTCTAAATTTATTTGGTACCCTCTCTCTCTCTCTCTCTCTCTCTCTCTCTCTCTCTCTCTCTCTCTCTCTCTCTCTCTCTCTCTCTCTCTCTCACACACACACACACACACACACACACACACACACACACACACACACACACACACACACACATTTACAGTACACATGCCTCCTATCACACACACCCTGACAGCCTGAGAGCCAGTTGAGAGAGCGCTGAGTCTTATCAGCTGAACACACAGAGGCGGATCATCAGCCTGTCTCTCCCCTCTAGCGCCCAGTGAGGAAACATTTACCAACACACACACACACACACACACACACACACACACACACACACACACACACACACACACACACACACACACACACACACACACACACACACACACACACACACACACACACACACACACACAGACTCAGCTCTCCAGGCAGTGGGCTGGCTCCTCATTCATAGGGGAAAATCAGTGTGAAATGACTCTCGCACTGTGGCTAACGAACCACCCGCACACAGTGAGTGCCAGTCAGGAACAATAAGGAGAGAGCTCCTGGAGATTGTTCAGTTCTTTGTGTTCTGGTGGCCCAGCTTGATTTGGAAATGACAAAAACAACAATCAAAACAATGGCGGTGACATCAGCGATAGTAATTACATTTCCGCTTTTCCGTGTTATTCCCCAAACTGCCTTGTCCTTACTGCCAAAATGGGGCCCCTGTGGTACTCAGTACAGGCATCAATATACACAAATACACTAATAGTCACTCTTGCGCAGGCATGCATGCATGTACGCACTAAGGATGCAAACTATTAATCGATTAATCAACTTTAATCGACCAATGCATTAATCGATAGAAACACATTAATCGCAAATAATCAACAACTCAACGGACAAGAGACCCAAGTGAAATGGGCGTGTGAAGAGGGGTGTGAATAGTGGGAATATTTAAATCACTTTTGGATTAAAGAATTGAAATAGAATTAATTTTAATGTGGTATTTCATCTCAATTTTTAATTACCGGTAAGATTTTTAGATTTAGTAGAAACATTGAGTTTTCGGGGGGAAAACGCCGCTTATCAATTAATCGTAAGTCGGTCGATAAGGCTATCAACTGATGATTATGAATTAATCGATAATTTGCATCCTTAGTACGCACTCACGCACGCACACGCACAAACACAAACACACACACACACATACAGGCATTAAAGTAACACACACTTGTGCATTTACAAAATGCATTCACAACAACTGTCAAAAAAGAGGAAATTACTATATTCTCTTGCATTAAGTAAAAGTTTTCAAAAATTTCCATCAAGGCGGTGTCCAAAGTTGTGTGTTGTGATGCTCTGGCTGCTGTGAACTCTGGCTGTCCTCAGCACTAATCGCTTCACCCGACGCCTCGAGAGGCAGTGCGGAAGAGCTGATGGAAGAGGAGGGGGTGGAACTAATGTCATTAGGGGTTGCATGGGTCTGATGTTGCACTGGGGACACAATAAGATGGTGCAACCGACAAGGACAGTGTCCTGACTGAATAGTTGCATCAGCTGAACAGCCTGGGGCGGGGAGTCACACTCATCTTATCTCTCTCTCTCTCTTTCTCCCTGGCTGTGTCTCAAATCACGCACTTGTTTTCAGTGCCTAGGGCGCTCAGGCCGAAAATTTCAGTTGAGCCAGTGCACTGAAAGTACCAGGATGATCCCCTAACAATGGCGGAAAAATGCAGTGCTTGAATGATGGACACTGCACGCACTAAACGGTGGCCATGTTGACAATGACACGGAGGAAATGTGGCATTCAGTTCAGTAGAGTTTGGTCCACAGTCTCCGAATTCTGTAAGTAATGCTGATGGGACACCAAGCTTTTCATGCCAACCAAAGTATTGTATGTGTGATTTTTGTCCTTTGGGGTGAAGAAAAGGTAAATACAAACACTAGACAATGTGCATTGTAAATAGTAGCCAACTCATATTTTGTCGAGCTAATGCCATGCTAAGCCGGGCACAGTGCATAGTGCTCAAAATTTTCCACGACACTATGCACTAAAGACCTCAGTGCGTGACTGACACAAGTGCGTGATTTGAGACATACCTGTAGCCCCCCCCCCCCTCTCTCTCTCTCTCTCCGTCTGTAGGTTATGTGCATAGTGTGCGTGTGTCTTCATATGTGTGTAGCTATATGAAGCTAATCGGGCATACCTGCCCTAGAGTGATTAAGGGTGTTTAGTGCTTAAACGGCTTGTTTATCTGTCTAATACAATATTGTTGTTCAATTAAAATCTACAACCTGTGTCGGCCTCCCTTTCATGTCACCCTCTGGAGAGAGACTGTGTGTGTGTGTGTGTGTATGCGGGTACTGAATTTACTAATTGCGTCTGTGTGGTCTCTGTGGGTACCCGTAGTGACATGTATGTATACCGGAAGCTGGAACCGGCAAGTCATCAAACAGTGAGTAAACAAGCTTGCTGCACACAGCACTGTTTCGTGTGTGGGTAGATGACGGATAGGCAGCAAAAAACATTTTTTTCACAAAACATTGTTTATGAGGGAAAAAAGTATATGTCTACGTAGTGCAGCAATTAATCTTTCAAAAAAATCCAAGTGGTCACAATGTTGGTCTATTCATTGATTATTTATTTACGTTGATAAAGCAATTTGCTGAAAATATGTCCTTTGGTGTGATGTTAAGAAATAAATATATTAAGTAATGTAGAAATGACTTGATGGAGTTTTATGAACATTGTTACACTCTTCATATTTATTGCAATTTTTTAAAGTCTTAATTTAATGAGAAATTACCATTTAAGTATTTTTTTTCCCATTAGAAGTGAGATTATTAGAAACCTTCGAGGAAAAACAGGGATATCTTTCTTTTAAATGTTCAAAATTGTCCGAATTTATACTAACTTTTCAGGGACGATAATTTGTTCTTCCCTACTGCAATTTTCAGTGTTTATAAAACATATTGTTTAGCTTAAACAAATATTTGAGCGTTTAAAACATGTCACACCGTAGGACATTCATGTCACGCTAAAGGACAGAAATGCAAAACTGAGCCAGAAACAAATATATAAACATGATTATTTTGTCTTTTGATCATAATATAATGTCAATATGGACCTACACTTTACACTTATAAGTCTTTGAATCGTCGATTATCAGCCTATCGTAACTCTTAATGACAGCCATGCGGTCATTGAATGTAACCTGCAGAGCTCATAAGACTCATACTGAAGTGTGACCTTGGCATGACCATCACACTTTTGTAGGTATGCTATGACTGTCACACCATTGAACCTGTAGTGTGTAGTGGCCAGTGCCTGTTTGGTATCTCAAGCTGGACAGCACATTTATGCTGTATATTGAGTTCTCCACAGCATACTTTATTCATACTCCTCATATACTCTCTCACTGATCTTTCCTTCACTGTTACCGTTATATTTTATGGTTTCAAAGCACCATTAATGACATTTTATATCATTTGACAGTATCTAAAATCAACAGCAAATATTCATCAACAATGCATCAAAGTATAAATTCCAAAGGCCAATAAAGGAATAAGTAATTTGAATGCACGATATTTATCTAGTCAAACAACAAAACAAAACAAAATATGTACTACCAGTTGTTTTAAAAGCTATTTCTCAAATATCTAGTCCCTTGGTGTGACCTGTTTGTCCTTTGGTGTGATACTCCAAAGTGTCACACCATAGGACTTTTACCATCACACCATAGGACTTTTACCATCACACCATAGGACTTTTGAGCTTTTGAGTTAATTTAAAGCCATGTCGTTGCCAACTGAAATACAATTTCACCTTTAGTAAGATGCATTTTCATATATCTACATAAGAAAAAAATATGAAAAATATACACTATTGTCAAAATGTATTTTATGGCTGTCACACCAAAGGACTACAAAACTAATACATCTTGTGGTAGCAAAACATAATTGATTGACTGAAGAACTCTGAGAGAAAAATCTAAAATCCACCTTGCCATTGGCTTCTTAAGGGTCTAAAGTCACAATTTATGTACCGCTGGAGCTTCAACAATAGATAATTATCCACAGAATTAACCAAAAAAATGATGTCACACCACAGGACATTATTTTCTGCGACAAAGTTTCACAAGTCCATACGGTCTCAGAAAAACAGGAAAAAAAATTAAGCATTGCCACTTGCTAAAATAGACACCTTGAAAAACATGCCAGGGTTGTTTAGACAAATGACTGAGCTTTGATTATTTATTTAAAAATGTTTTAATATGGAGAACCAAGCTTGCCTCAGTCACACCATAGGACAAATGTGACATTTGACTCAAAATTAAGTATACTTATTTAAGCTCTGGATTTATTACACATTACTTTTTCACAACAACGACATTAGTTTAATCATTTAAAGCATTGACAATTTTGAAAGCATGAATTTACTTAATTTTAAGAGCCTGCGACAGCAAAATTTACACGTCACGTCATCTACCCGTGTCTTTCTGAACACAACGTGTGTGTGTGTGTGTGTGTGTGTGTGTGTGTGTGTGTGTGTGTGTGTGTGTGTGTGTGTGTGTGTGTGTGTGTGTGTGTGTGTGTGTGTGTTTGTCATACCTACAGCCCAGCTGTCTGTGACTGCAATGTGCAAACACGGTTTGAGTGTATGTGTGTGAGGTGTTTGTGATACCTACAGCCCAGCTGTCTGTGACTGCAATGTGCAAACACGGTTTGAGTGTATGTGTGTGTGTGTCTCTACTCTATGTACTACGCATCTTTTTTTTGTATGTTTACACTCATTTCTAATTATGTATTCATCTGTGTGGGTCTAATGAGCGTGCTAATGCATTTATGCCCCTTTCAAGCATGCCTGTTGATGTTTGGGTTTCTTTCTATATCAACTGTATGTTCTAATCTCCAGCTAATACCCCCTTCTCTGTCTCATCAGAGGAGACATAAATATAGAACTGTATTTCACAAAACCACAAAGCTTCAACATCCTGCCTAATATGTAAGTAGACACTGAACAAGCCCCATGCTAGCACAATTACACACACCCTTTTAATCCACGACAAATGCACTAACAGTTTAATTAAACCCTATTACTCAGCCAGAGCGAGACATGCTATATTGTGCTAGCAGCAGCAGAGCAGTATGGTGATTGTGTTGTTAAAATTAATTGGCTTCATTGAATTAGCTAAATAAATCTGTAATCAAGGCCTACTTAGTGCCAGCTCTGATGCTCCATTCTAGAACTTGTGTAAGGTGAGCGGTAATTCTATGGTCTTGTTCTGTTCTGTTTCCCCCTTCCGTATCTTCCCCCTGCTGAAACTTTGCTGCTAGAAGGAATGTGCTTTGGCACCGCACGTCTTTCCAAGGGTTAGACCTGGTCAGTATGCTGAGGACGTACGTCACTGGCATTACTCAGACAGCCAGCCAGCCAGAGCCAGCCAGGGTGTTAACCTCAGGCCAGACTTTGCGACTTTTAAACTGAAGTCTGATACCATGGGATGTCAAGCACAGTCCAAATGTCATCTTGGAGACAGCTGGGGGCAGTCAGGGAGCTGAGTCACCACATCAGTCACCACAGTCAAAGCCATAATCACCTTCAACTCTCAACGTAGTCATAAGTATGATTGTGAGTGCATGGAAGTCCATTGAAACTCAGTGTTCAACCCATTAAAACACGGCGTCAATAATTTGTTGTTACCAGAATGACAATGACCGAGTCGTAGTGCATTACTAAACGCTCTGTGTTATGTCATAGTAGAGTAGTACTATTTCAATGACTATTACAGTGTGCCTCAGATGGTACAGTGTGCATTAAGGGGCTCCAGTGATCCAAATCAACATCTAACAATAATTAGTAAGCTTGACATGCTTGATCTAAGTCAGTGTCGATGTCATGATGAGTCAGTGAAAAACAGTGTTAAGCAGCAGAGCAGCAGTCCAGAGATCACCTGCTGACTCCTGATCTCCTCCCCTGGCCCGGGATTAAGTGGGGAGATGCATGGAATTGAGTTTGCATCCTCGTAAAATCTCTAAAGGTCTGTGACTTGTGGCGATGGGATATCAAGCCCCTGCCATCTTATCACAGCTTGTAAACAAGTTAATGTGGACCCAAAGAGGATGATGGGAGATTTGCACAACGCTCACACGTTTACACACAAAGAGTGCGTTGCAATATGCGACCTTGCCTCCTCCACTTGCCTCTCGTCATGATGACATCACTGACAACAGCATTATATTTCAATATCTTGCAAAAGCTCAATTGTAGAGTCTTTTTCTCATTTGCAATTGGGATGGTGAATGAAAAACTGTCCCTCAAAAGTTGTTGTGGCTAGGCTGACAGCTGGGAAACTTATTCGTTTTCTCCACGGAGGAGGGGCTAGGAGGCGGGACGAGGAGACAAGCGCAAGTGGAGGAGGCAAGGTTGCATATTAAAATGCACTCATACTATCAGAATGAAAAGGGAAGTCGCAACTCAGCCGTAAGCTAGCCACAACTCAACCACATGCCAGAGCTGTACGTCTAAAGCGGTGGGTATAATTTTTATGTTATGCAGATACACATGAAATATGACATGTTGTAAAGCAATCTTAGAAATTACATTTGTGATGCAATTCAGTTATACAGTATGTTCAGGGGACCTAGTGAAGATGGGGTCTGTTGTAAAGCTGGCCACCTTCAATATAGGCCTAAAGAGCAGGAGAAAATCCTGGTTTGAGTTCATAGTATAGCCCTTGGAGGACTTAATAAAACTTGAAGTGGCCCCTGGAATTAAAAATGTTCCCCACCGTAGACTCTAAGCCTAATATTACTAGCTCTACTGACCTTGATATCAGGTGGTGCTGGGGGGTCCAACAGCACTCCAGACTGAGTGCGTGATTCTACAGTAGGAGTCTTAAGAGTCAGTGAAAGACTTTGTGAGTCTCTCTCTCTCTCTCTCTAGATCGTCCTCAGACGAGCCTTCCATAGTTGCTTCCAGTCATCCCGATTCTCCATACATATTTTCAATTCACTGGTACTCTGGGTTCCTGCATCCTTCTTGAGTATGTCCACACATGTTAGTGTGGGACATCCTCTTAACCGGCACCCACGCAACGGTTCCCACAGCACCAGTTTGCTGGCTGGCTGTTCTGCGTGCCTTTAGCAATATCCTGCAAGTCTCATTCTCCTTACAGCAATCTTCTCGCTCACCCTGGTATTCCCTCATAGAAGATTTTGTTGATTACATGTGCACTATCGCTCATTTTAAGCACTGCACACAGTGAATCAGTGAGTAAATTTGTGTCTGAGAGAAAGTCATTGAGTGAGTTTGTGAGTGAGTTTGCAAGTGTATAAGCTTGTGAGTCTATCAGAGAGTCTGTAAGTGAGTTTGTGACTGTGAGTGAGTTTGTGAGTGTATTAGCTTGTGAGTCTGTCAGTGAGTCTGTAAGTGAGTTTGTGACTGAGGGTCTGTGTGTTTATCTATAGCCAATAGCAACACTTCAGACAGGAAGAGGATTCAAAACAGCCAGACTTTGCTGCAGACTGAACCCATCAAGATTTTTTCCCCAGCATTTGATTTGTTATGGTAAGGACAACTACAGTAAACAAGATGCTGTAAATGGTTTTAATAACTTTTTTGCTAATGTGGGACCTGATCTAGCCAGAGAAATCCCAGATCCAGGAGACAAGGGTGCAAAAATGGAAGGACTACTGGAGAGGAATCCTAATTCAATGTTTTTAAGTGATGTGCAAGAACATGAAATTGTGGACATAGTTAACAACTGCAAGAGAAAGTTGTCCACCACCGACGTCAATAATATTGATATGGCAGTTGTGAAATAGGTCAGCTAAATTAAAGTAAATTTCAGCTATCTCTAACCACTTACTTTTATTTGTAACTTATCATTTCAGACAGGTGTTTCTCCTGATGAAATGAAAATAGCTTAAGTTATACCCTTGTTTAAGTATGGGGACAAACTTAACTTCACAAATTATAGGTCAGTTTCTTTACTGACGCAATTCTCTAACATTTTGGAAAAAGTCTTCAACAAAATGTTAGATGCTTTCCTTTCATAAACATCAGCTACTCTCTGAAAGTCAATATGGGTTTCGCTCAAACAGAGAAACATCTATGGCATTAATAGAAACAATTGAAGAAATCACAAAATCAATAGACAAGCAACATGCAATAGGTATATTGATTAGAAAAAAGCATTTGACACCATTAATCACAAACTACTCATTACTAAGTTGGAGAAGTATGGTCTTAGGGGAGTGGTATTGGACTGGGTTAAAAGCTATTTATATAGGAGGCGCCAGTTTGTTAAACTGGGGGAGTGCTGTTCATTGTACTTGGACATTGTGTGTGGGGTCCCACAAGGTTTGGTGTTGGGCCCAAAATTGTTTATTTTATACATCAATGACATATGCAAAGTATCTAAATTGCTTAAACTGGTTCTTTTTGCTGATGATACAAATATTTCTAGAGGATAACACGAATGAAATGAGTAATTTAAAATTATGATTTGATTACAATAAATTATCATTAAACTTATCAAAGACAAAATTTATGTTATTTGGAAAATGTAAAAGGGACACAGAGGCTTGTATTTCAATTGAAAGAGTGAATATTGAGAAAGTTTCTGAAATAAAATTTCTTGGGGTATTAATTGATGATAAAATAAGCTGGAAACCTCACATCAAGTACATACAAGGTAAGATATCAAGGAGTATTTCAGTAATAAATAAAGCAAAAATGTCTAGATTTCGAGTCACTTTATATTACTGTTTTTTAGTACTTCCTTATTTGACTTACTGTGTGGAAGTCTGGGGCAATAATTACAAATGTTCATTACACACAATCACTGTTACTCAAAAAAGAGCAATACATATTATTCATAAAGTAGGACATATGGAACATACTCATTCATTATTTTTGATGTCTAACATCTTAAAATTTGTTGATATTGTGCAATACCAAACAGCACAACTTATGTTTAAGGCAAAAAGTAATAAGTTGCCCAAAAACATACAACAATTGTTTAAATTAGAAGACGTGCAGTATAATTTAAGAAGGATGTATAATTTGAAAAGGAATGGGAATAGAACAACAATGAGGGTTTTTTGTGTTTCAGTTTGTGGAGTGAATATGTGGAATGCTTTAAGTGTGAAATTAAAAGCATGCTGTAGTATGCATCAATTTAAGACAACGTTTAAAAGAGCAATTTTTCATAGCTATGAAAATGGAAATATGTTGTGATGATCTGTTTATTTGTTTTTTGTTTTGTTTTGTTTTGTTTTTTGTTTCGCTGTGTTTCTTTTGATTAGTTTATTCTATTCGCAACTATAAATGGACATTAGTAACTTATATGGCATAGTCTGAAATTATGGAAGTGCGTAGTGCACATTTTGAGTTATATGTTTGATTTCATGGGGGTGGGAGTTAATAAGCAATGGCTTCATCCCACTCCTTTTCAGTTACACATAATGATGGTACTTGTATTTATTTAATTGGATGCTTATTGTTCTTGTGTTACATCTGAAATAAATCAAATCAATCAATCAATCAATCAATCAATCAATCAATCAATCAATCAATCAATCAATCAATCAATCAATCAACAGAATAAGGGCAGTCATGGGTGAGCGGTTAGGGCATCAGACTTGCATCCCAGAGGTTGCTGGTTCGACTTCCGACCCGCCAGGTTGGTGGGGGGAGTAATCAACCAGTGCTCTCCCCGATCCTCCTCCATGACTGAGGTACCCTGAGCATGGTACCGTCCCACCGCACTGCTCCCCATGGGGCGCCACTGAGGGCTGCCCCCTTGCACAGGTGAGGCATAAATGCAATTTTGTTGTGTGCAGTGTGCAATGTTCACTTGTGTGCTGTGGAGTGCTGTTTCACAATGACAATGGGAGTTGGAGTTTCCCAATGGGCTTTCACTTTCAGAATAAAAAACTGAGAGACGGGGGGTGGTGGAGGGAAGGCCAAGAAAGAGAAAGGGGGCGAAAATAGGAAAATGGAGAGTGAGAGGAATGAGAGGAGTGCGCAGACAGACAGACAGACAGACCTTCCTTGTACACATCCTTTTATTCTCAAACTTTTGTGCCAGTTCTAAATGGCCTAAAAGAAGTGACACGTTTCAGGAAAAAAAAAACATTGCTGCTTGACTTCAAAGGCAGTGGCTTATGTTAGCCACTGTGCTTCCTCCACACTCAATCAGCTTTCAACTAATCCTGAGAGAGAGAGAGAGAGAGAGAGAGAGAGAGAGAGAGAGAGAGAGAGAGAGAGAGAGAGAGAGAGAGAGAGAGAGAGAGAGCACACACACATGTAGTCTGCATCCCCTCACACCAAATCTCATCCAGGATAAGATACAAAAGTGAGAAGGCAGAGAGGGGAAGAAAGACAGTGCTGTTTTCAGGACAGGGATGGCTTCCTCTCCTGGATCACAAATGTGAAAGCACACACACACACACACACACACACACACACACACACACACACACACACACACACACACACACACACACACACACACACACACACACACACACACACACACACACCGTATACTATGTCAGAATTGTTACACTAGGAAATTATAGTAAATGCACAACAAATACCTCTTTTTAATATATATTCTCAACAGGTCCTCTGTTATCCAGTCTTACTCTTTAAATGTCTGTATGTGCATTGTACTGTATGTGTACTATGTCTACACTGTTTATGTCTATACCTGAAGTATTCCATTCTTTGTTCAGTGCATGTGCATGTAAAGAAATTGACAATAAAGCCGACTTGACTTGACTTGACGTGATATACATCCTCTCCATCTTTTCTCCCTTTGAGTATTTCTGAGATCCCAGATCACACACAGCAGCCCTGCAAACTGCCGTTCTGATACATGGGGCGCATCATGTGTTGAGCGTGTGTGTGCATTCACGTTGGAAATGAAGTATGCATGTGAGTGTGCATTGCCACAAAGCTTCAAAGCTGAAGTGTACGTATGTAGTCATCACAACCTTCCACCCAAATATTTTCCTTCATTCCTCAAAAGTTTCTAAAAGTGCAGCTTTGAGAGTGAACAGAACAGCAAGGTAGCCTGCCCCGATCCCCTGCTGAGCTGTTGCAGTAGAGTAATAAGAAGCAGCTAGCTAGGCTGGCAGCTGCTTTGGTCTGTTTCATTAATGAAGTAGTCATGCTTCTCGGTAAGAAGGCTTTTGCTTTGGTCTCTTAGCAGCTCCTTTGGTCTATTTTGGCTATAAAGTAAAAAAAAATAGTAGATAGAAGGACAACTACTTTAGTCTTCTTTGGCAATGAAAGAAGTATCAGGTCGACAGCTGAACTAACATATTTCTCTGGTAAAGTCAAGATAAGCAAGCAATGTAGGTATTCAACTATTTCAGTCTGTATTGGCAGCCGTGGCCTTATGGTTAGAGAGGTGGTCGTCTGAAGATTAGAGGGTTGCAGGTTCGAATCCCACCCTTACCTCTCCCTACAGCTACACCTCCTTTCATGGCTGAAGTGCCCTTGAACAAGGCATGTAACACCACATTGCTCCAGAGACTGGAACCAATACCATGTAAATAACTGTAAGACGCTGTTTATAAAAGCAGCAGCAGTGTAATGTTATATAATGTAATATAAAAAGAGAGCAGCAATGAGAAGTACTGTAGTTGATGAAGCTGAAGCTGATAATGAGAATTCAGGCTGGCATACTAGTATAGCTAAGTTTAGTTTAGTCTAGTATACTGTAGTGCTGAGTGGGCAAAGCAGTGTCTCATAGTGGTGCATGGAGGTCTGGAGAGAAAGAGCTGCAAGTGAAATATGCCCTGCACAGTCTGACCAGAGACCACAGTGTCCCAAGTCCACCACAGGGTCACACTATGGGCTGTGTGTGTGTGTGTGTGTGTGTGTGTGTGTGTGTGTGTGTGTGTGTGTGTGTGTGTGTGTGTGTGTGTGTGTGTGTGTGTGTGTGTGTGTGTGTGTGTGTGTGTGTGTGTGCGTGTGTGCATATGTGTGTGTGTGTGTGTGTTTGTGTTTGCGTAGGTGTGTGTATATGTGTGTGTTTGCATGTACAGTATGTACCTGTATGGCCATACCCTGATGGATTGGTCATGTCTGCGTGTTTGACCATGGTCAAATTTATGAACATGCACGCACACATGTACATGCGCACATATGCATGCACACACACACACACGTGTGCACACAAGCATGCACTCTCGCTCACATACCGTGTGTGTGTGTGTGTGTGTGTGTGTGTGTGTGTGTGTGTGTGTGTGTGTGTGTGTGTGTGTGTGTGTGTGTGTGATAAAGGTATTCCGAATATGCTCTTGTGTGAGTGAGAATGTGTGTATGTGAGTGTGTGGGTGCGTGCATGCTAACATATACTCAAAATAACTGCCTGGGGCAAAATGAGATTTCTATTTTTCTTTTTCCAATGTTATGATTATTTTATTCACTAAAAGGAAAAGGGATAAAAATGAATATTTGATGAAGCATTGATGGAGCCTCCATAGTGCTACTATCGAAATGTTAAAATGTTTCTTTCTCCTCAAGGTCCAGTGTAACAGGTGTGTGTGTGTGTGTGTGTGTGTGTGTGTGTGTGTGTGTGTGTGTGTGTGTGTGTGTGTGTGTGTGTGTGTGTGTGTGTGTGTGTGTGTGAGTGATTCTATGTTTCGACAGCGCTTTTAAGTCCATGGATTTTATTTGCCAATTCCACTAACTATTAACGGCATCCAATGATGTTTTGGACATTAACACACATTTATCTTTCATATAATACAGAAAGTGAAGACATAACATTATTTTCCTCTGCAAGAATGAATATTTAATATACTGGTTTTTGGACGTTTCATGCCGTCCTCATTTTCCAAATGTCAGATTTAGTCTTCCTATTAGCATGTAAAAAACCTTGTTTTGTCCAAGATCGTTGCAAATGTTGATTCACAGTAGTTATCACAATATGACAAAACTGTTAAAAAGTCTATTGTGCTTTCCATTATGCATTCAATTGGCCATTTTGTGTGCGTCCCAGAAAACTGTGTTAACCGTGTCACACACTGAAATCCCCGCCATAAATCAGTAAGAGTTGGGTCCTAAGTCCTCTGACCAATGCCATAAAAATTTCATTACCTCTTATTATTCATGTACCATTATTGTAAAGTGTTACCGAAGACTGTTTCTTGAGTTTTGAGTTCAATTCTTCCATAATTCAATTCATTATTTTTTATGGTTTTAGAGCGGGAAAATTGCCTGTCAACTGTATTCTCAACATAATCACAAGAACCGGAATTATAAATCAAAAGTAGAAAAACACAGACAAAGCGTACAAAGACATGAATCGATTAAGGTGTTTTGGTGGAAGTTCTGAGGTTTTCAGTTAGCACAACACCCTGAAAATGGCTGAAATGTCAAGCTGTGTCACCGTCAACTGTGTTACGCATCAGCTATGACAGTTGAGGCGGAGTATGTTTTTGCCAATTTATCTCCATATTGATGGACAAGCAAATACAATCATTTGTGTTTAAGGGAGATGGGTTTGTCTGCAGTTTTTTTCTCCTAAAAAAGTGCCTACTTGTTCCCCGGCACTAACACAGTTGAGTAACACAGTTGACTGTTTTAGTGCTAGTGGTCTCCATGTGTTGAAAAAATCCTATGAACAGATACTTGGGATTATCTCTGGAGAGGCAAGTCTTGTCTGATTTGAATTTAATCACCCTCCTTACACGTTACAGGGATTTATAATAAAAAAGTGTCAGTCTGTATCACAGTGAATCATAAAATCCCACTTATGAAGCTCAACAATTACATTTTCCATATCAGTTAAACGGATTAATGACAACATTGTTGCTAATGGACATAAGAACTTTCAAATGTATGTTGTTTCAACTGTGTAGTATTTTTATATAGGCTTGAAATGACATAGTATTTTTCCATAACACTGTTGACAAAATAATCAAACAAATGTTCGCTTTCATTAAAATATTTAACAAATGATTTAAGGGTGTTGGCAATTTGTTTGTTTGGAAACTTAAATGTATACTCTATGGAAACATCTAGGTCATTTATTTAAAAAAATACTGACAATTCACATTTTGCTTTTGCCAAAAGCACACTCAAAACGTAGAATCAGTCGTGTGTGTGTGTGCTGGGTAAATACATCATTCTGTTCTAGACTCTAAAAGCTTAAAATGTATCTGCTAAACCCCATGATATTTAAGATATCCATGAGTGGCCTTAATGGACAGTGTGCGTGCTTTCTTGCTTGCGTGTGTGCGTGCGTGTATGTGTACGTGCGTGCATTGCCTTGTGATCTGCTTGTCGTCATTTCCGAATTGCCAACATGATCTTATTCAGATACTCTCTCTACTCTCCCCTCAGTCATGTTGTTTATAAGTGTGTGTGTGTGTGTATGTAATGAAATAAAGTGTGTGAGTGTGTATTTTTCCATGAATTTGCTCAGGTGAACTTCCAAAAGCCCCAGTGGACCTCAAATGGGTTGCTCTTTCTTAGAGACTTAGATACTTCACCACACTTCTCTAATCTTCTTCCTTATCATCTTTTTCCTTATGCTGTGCTGATGCTGCAGCCCACAGCACAGATGCAAATAGCCTGAGCTGGAATCTGGTAATACACATTTATGTTTGAAATTACACATGGTCTCTAATGAAAACAAACTAAAACCACACAGGTCAGCAGGGAGAAAATCAGGTCTTCCAAATCATCCTCCTCATCATCATATCATCATCATCATCCCCTACCTCATCCTCTTTTGTTGCAGTTCACTGCACATGCCTACAGAGGGGAAATCAATGCCCTAATCACCCCCTTCTCTGAACGGATGCTCGAGGAGCACTCCTGCTGCCTCTGCCACTGCCTTATACAAATAAATTAAAGCATAATGCCTTCCAACATTAAGCCAAGAAAAACAAGCAGCGATTGCCAGAGTCATGGTTGAATGCAGGAGGCAAAGGAGAAGAGAGGGGGAGAGGGAGAGGGCAGGAGAAGGAGAGAAAGAGAGAGGGAGGAAGCAGAAGAGGGTGGAGAGGAAAGATGAGAAAATGGAGAGAAGTAAGAGGAGTAGAAAAGTAGAAGGGGAGAGGAGAGAGGGGAGCGGAAAGAGAGAAAGACTAGAGGAGGAAAGAGAAGGAGAGAAGAGGATGAAGGGATAGAGAGAGAGGGAGATGAAGAGGAAGTGTGCTTTATAACAGGAGACCCGGCTTCAGGGAATTCAAGCAGCTGGGAAATGCACCATACTTTACCATGCGGACAATCCACTCTGCACAACGCAAGATGGAATGCAATATACACCACACACACACACACACACACACACACACACACACACACACACACACACACACACACACACACACACACACACACACACACACACACACACACACACACACACACACACAGTTACATTAACCCACAATGAGAAAGAAACAGTTCAACATTTTTATGTAAGTACTTTGCACACTATGGAGGCGCCATCAATGCTTCATCAAATATTCATTGTTATCCCTTTTCCTTTTAGTTGGCACTTTTTTAAAATAATCATAACATCGGAAACATATAGAAATTTCATTTTGCTACAGGCGGTTATTGTGAGTATATGTTGCTCAGGGCTATCCAGGGCTGTCCTCAGTGTGTGTGCGCGCGTGTGTCAGAGACAGAGAGGGAGAGAGAGAGAGAGAGAGAGAGAGAGAGAGAGAGAGAGAGAGAGAGAGAGAGAGAGAGAGAGAGAGAGAGAGAGAGAGAGAGAGAAAGAGAACACATATTAAAAACATATTATGCTAGGCACAGCAGAGAGGGCAGAGCATTCAGGCAGTGAATAGTATATATTAATGCGTCTCTCTCTGCCTTTCTTCCCCATAGAAGTCTGCATTAGCAATCAGCCACTTGGTAATCAGCTGAGCTCCTAGACCAGGAGCCCAGGGGGGTCAGCCTAGTTGGGAAGGTTACCAATTTTTATGTGTACTATGATGTCTGGTATGGTCCCCAGATAGAGGATCAGCACGTCTGCCAGGTTCCCTCTGGTGGGTGTGGCCAGGGGGGCTGTAAAACTGGCACCCCAAAAATGGCCTAGATCAGTTGGTGAGGTTACCACTTGGAACCTGTTGTAAATTGTTCATCATAGTCCCCTGATAGAGAAATTACCTCTGCCAGACATTTTTAGTGGTGGGTTACCCCCGGCAGACGCCCCCGTATGATGACACCCCCAAAAATGGGCTAGATCAGTTGGTGAGGTTACCACTTGGAACCTGTTGTAAATTGTTTGAGATGGTCCCCTGATTGAGGAATGGCCACTGCCAGACGTTTTTGATGGTGGGCGGGGTGTGAATAAATTCACTGTATCACCTTATCAAATTGACCTGAAAGAAAACCCACACGAGACAGAGATAGCATTTAAAAACTGCAGCAGAATGGAGGTCTTGCCCAGCGCATAGATCTTAAAGCACTGAGACAATCCCACAGCCCGCTAACGGTTTTGGCCCTGCCTTTATTGTCCGCTAACAAGTAATCACTAACAGAATTGTTAGTTTAACCAAACAAGGACATAGTTCAGCTAATGAAAAATAAACATACAAGCCAGGTGGTAACTTATCTGTGACAACACAGATAACGGAACTCACAGCAAGTGACAACACAGATGTCAGAGCTCACACATAGAAAGAGTTCACACAGGGTTTAACCAAACAGAGTCTAACTAGAAACACAAAAAGCAATGTCCTAACTACGTTACATTTTTATCACATTTTATATTTTCAATAATACATTTATGAATGCAGAGAATTTCTTGACATATTCCCTCCTCTTGAAAATATAACCATTATCACTTAACAATCACCGTGGCTTTTACACATGGTGTGTAGAATGAAAATACTCAAATGTTAAGGTCAGAGCTATTTAAAACCATTACAGTGCGTTAGTCTGCTCCATATTAGTTAGGCTTGAATTTATAAACAGTTCCAAATTGTCTCAATTCTTTAACAAGGCTGTACCCATGCTTGTCCAGGAAACGACTTTCTCAAAATCAGCAGGTTTTTTTTTTTTTTTTTTTTTTTTAAACTGCAGCAGAATGGAGGTCTTGCCCAGCGCATAGATCTTAAAGCACTGAGACAATCCCACAGCCCGCTAACGGTTTTGGCCCTGCCTTTATTGTCCGCTAACAAGTAATCACTAACAGAATTGTTAGTTTAACCAAACAAGGACATAGTTCAGCTAATGAAAAATAAACATACAAGCCAGGTGGTAACTTATCTGTGACAACACAGATAACGGAACTCACAGCAAGTGACAACACAGATGTCAGAGCTCACACATAGAAAGAGTTCACACAGGGTTTAACCAAACAGAGTCTAACTAGAAACACAAAAAGCAATGTCCTAACTACGTTACATTTTTATCACATTTTATATTTTCAATAATACATTTATGAATGCAGAGAATTTCTTGACACGGGGCTTGCCAGACATCATTAATTGGGGGGTAAAAAGTGGGCTAGACCAGCTGGTGAGGTCACCTCTTGACACCAATCATGAATTGTTCATCATATTCCCCTGATAGAGAAATGACCACTGGCACTGGCAGACATTTTCAGTGGTGGGGGACCCCCGCCAGACGTCCCAATATGATGACACCCCCCAATATAGGCAAGGTCATTCACATAAGGTTTGAACCAGGCATGGTACAAAAGACAAACGACACACCACTTTTTTTAGATAATTCCAACGTGGGGAATTGATTGGAAAGGTCAACATGTTCATAGAAACTTGTTGTGGGTACTTTTTTAGGACAAAAATGACTTTTTTTTTTAACAAATATTACAAATCCGGGCAGGAACCAGTGTGTAGGCTTTCAAAATCAATGCAAAGATGACATGTTTCTGACTTAAAAGTGCATTTTGTAGGATGGTGGCCAGAATATTGAATTAATATTTACAAAATAATAAAGTAATATTTACTATTATGACCAAAGTACAATAGGTTTTGCAGCTAAAGATGTTGAGGAGATTCCCCTTTACATGTATGAAAAGTGTAATTTCCCCAATCATAATGAATACTTGAATAATAATATGAATTTGATGGTGGTGGTAAATATTCATAAAAGGTAGGCTAATATTTGTGAATGGGCAGTATGAATTCTGGGAAATAAACAGCTAAGTATATTACACAATGCACCTATAAGCAATTCAGGGACCAATTACGCTGACATTGAAGTCCTGTGAATTATACCAATAAATTGCACAACTATGCACTACTGCACCACTGTATGTTAAAAGCAATTTGAAATTCCCACTTTCCAGCAGTTCTGAAGATTTAGAAGCAAAATACTTAAAGGGGTATGCCACTATTTTGGGGCTGAATACGGTTAAAATGGTTGCCCTGGGTTTATAAAGGTGGTAAAGTGCCTTATTTTTCACGTTAGGCGTTGTCTTGTTTTAAGGAGCGAGTAAGTATCTAAGCTGGTGAGACTCAATGGATCACACATGCTACTGTGATCCATTGACTTTCACTAGCTTAGCGATATACTCCCTCTTTTAACTTGTCTTAAAGCAAGACAACGCCTAACATGAAAAATAAGACACTTTACCACCTTTATAAACCCTGGCAAACGGCATATAGGCCTACAGGAGGACCAACATTGACAGACAGACATTAAAGCGCAAGACAGGACCAGTAACAGTATACAAGTACTAAGAAATACTTGTTGTTCCAGTTATCAAGTCTCAATATTTGGAAGCAGCAGGGTGTGTTGCATATTGCAGGTGCCCAGGCAGTTGTTGTGAGTATTGCAGTCACATACGTATGAACTGCCATCTGGGTACTTTGCTGGTGAATGTGTGTTAAGCCCCCTTTTGGGGGAAAACAAATCCAATGTCTCATTAACTTACATGCTACATCGCCTAGCCTAAATGAACACAGTCCATGCTTCAGCCACGGCTATTTGGCTATATGATTTGAATAGCCGGTAACACAACACATTTTCGGCATGTTGAGCATGAACAACGCTAGTCTACAGGTCAATTGACTTGCATTGGCTTTCCCCCCAATGTTTTCAACCAAAAAGGGGTGTAATGCACATGACAAGTCACGCCATTTATGCGTATAGTGCAGTTCCATGTATGTTTGTGTGTGTGCAAGTGCGTGCACACAGTCTTTTCCTTGGGGGCAGCAGCAACAAGAAGACATGTATGGTGTTAAGAAGACTGCATGCATGTCCTGTTTTGCCTTGTTCTCCAGCTTATCATATTGACCTCGATTAGGTGTTAAGGAGTGGCTTAATTGATGGCACCTGACTCTGCAATCAAGCTGCCTTTAAAAGCTGAAGGAACTGACGGTTCTTCATAGGTGTTCTATTTTGATCTGTGGCTGCTGCCGCACCAGTCAGGGTTTTTTATTTAGGCATTATGATTTGGACTTTGTTTAATATTAAGTTTGTTAACGTCTTATCCTGGTGTACTTTAACAAAACCCCACAGGTTGGGTAACTTTTAAAAGATGTGTGTTGTCCTTCAAGGTTAAGATTTGGTTCTGTTCTTAACCCCACAGAGCATGTTCATGTAGGGGCATAATAATGGTGTGTTGTATGTTACAGGGCTCAGACAGTCCTTGTGAATACTGCAGGTATAGATGCAGTTACTGTGCACCCCAATTCCATAGGTAGGCTATAGGTGTGTGTCTATCACTGTTGGGAAAGTTACTCAAAAACTGTAATGCACTACTTATTACATGTTACTGTCATTTAAAAGTAATGCCTTACATTACAACATTACTTTTTTTAAAAAGTAAGGCATTACACTACTTTTGCATTACTTTCAGTTACTTTAGCCGAAATGACTGGAAATAAGGTTTTGGCAATCTACAGTACAAATCTACAAGTATGAGGTGGCATGACTTTCACCTGCCATCCACAAGTCGTTTTGGAAGCCTGCAGACTGAAAACCAACATTTTCAGGAATTGCGTCTTACCCACATACAATAAGGCCAAAGAAAAATAGTAGTTTGGTTCAGGTTGGTTGTCAGGTTTTGTCATCGTCCGGTCGGATTTTTGTTTTTTATTTCCAATTTTTTTTTTTTATTTCTTTTTTTTTATGTCCGACCCCCCAACCCCCCACATGCGCCAGATTTTGTCATAAACGTTGTTGAACAATGCCAAGGACAATAGTGGAGTTGAGGCTTGATAAGTACAGCTGAAGCTACAATGAAATATAATAAGCATTAATGAGCCAAGAGGCCTATAATATTTTATTTCAAATTGATTTATTTCAATTTTAGTGATGTTTAGTTTATAATAAGCATTAATGAGCCAAGAGGCCTATAATATTTTATTTCAAATTGATTTATTTCAATTTTAGTGATGTTTAGTTGAACAAAAGTGAGGGAGGTGCAACGTACTCATCCCCCCGTCGGGTAGCCTACCCTGCCGTGTCCCTGTCTCGTGCGAATGGGATGCATCCCCTCCTTTCCTGACTAATTTGGTGGTGCTATGGCACCTCTTCAAATCGTCAAATTGTTTGTAGGCTACTGTTTTTCGACGTGGAAAGCGGTTTGGGTTTCAAGTACAGTGTGCATTTAACTTAAATGTTCTTGGAGTCCTTATTTTCAATGCAGTCAAAGTAGTGGGCATATACCCATCTTGAAAACGAGCAAGCTGGATCTTCTGGATCGGTCATCCTTTGTCAGCCTGCCATTTCGAGAGACGAAGCGTGAAAGAGGAAGCAATGTTTTGCGTGAAACTTTAAAATCTCTGCGCGGACGTAGGCTATCATAGGCAATAGCTGATCTCATGGTGATCCGCGAACATTGTATAAAGAAAACAAAAAACCCCCACAAAATTTAGGTGAAAAAAATGCGTTGTAATGTGCAGGTTACTTGCATTGTAACGAGGACATATTACCAATTTTTTCCCCCTGTACTCAGTTACATTACTGCGTTACTCAAAAAAGTAATGCATTACAGTAATTAGTTACTTTTGTAACGAGTTACTCCCAACACTGGTGTCTATATGTGCAAACATGTAAAAAAAAGGCATCAAGAAAGTTCTTTTAGTGGGGGTCATCTGTGTTCTAGGGTCAATCCCAATCCTTGCAAGTATTTCTCCTCCCATCCATCATTAACATTGTGCTCAGCTAGTGCCACTCATTCAGGTTGTCTCATAATGTGCTCTGTGCAAGTAGGTTTGCTGTGACCCCTACCACAGTCCACAGCATGGAGGGATGCTAGGAGACATGCCAGTACACTAAGGGACATGGATGAGGCCATAGGAGAGTTTGCAATCCAGGGGTGCGATTCTCAAAGTGCGAAGCAGCTAGTCGGTTAGCAACTTTGCAGAGTAGATACTATAAAAGTTGCTAACTCCTGTGTCTCGAACGTTAGCACACAAAGTAACTACTGCTTGGAGTAATGTGCACTCTGAAGTAGTGGTGACTTTGAAAGTGAGGTGCCTCCTATCCGTATCTGGACAGTGAAGTTGAAGTACAGCTGGAGTAGATCCATTGAGTCCAGACATCACCTCAGCCACCCCAAGTAACACACAGCGCTAGTCTACTTCAGAGCGTGACTCCACCCATTAGCTAAACTTGTAGTACATATTTGACCACAAATGTGTCAATATCTTTTAATCCTGTGGTGCAAAAGCGATGAAAATCAATCGACATGCACACAAAGTGATGATACAGCTGTGAGAGTGTTCAGAACACAAATTCACGTCATGTCATTTGTTCGTGAAAAAAAACCGTCATATCCTTGGAATCTGATGAATCCCACACTAATAATATACTTTTAGCTGTATGCCGATTGAATTGCGTCTCATTTCGATGTGTAATTTGTGAAATATTTAGATAAGAAAGTATTGGTTTCTCCCGGAAATGCGCTGGATTACGTGTCAACTACTTAAATTTTTTTGGCGCGAATTTCATTTCATAGCCTAGGGGTATTTACGCTTGCCTATCAATGGGAAGACGCGAGCCACGCGGGTTCGAAACCAGTGTGCAGCATGTTGACAACAACTCGTGAAATCGTGTTTTGGACCCTACAGTGTAACACATTTTCCCTTGGCTGCACGTGTGTGTTGGTAATGCACAACATAAATTATCTATTTCTGCCAGATATTTCCAAAATTGTGGCACTGTAACCATGTGGATTCGAACCGGTGTGGCTTCTGTTTTCCCATTGGGATGCAAGCGTGAATACCACTAGGCTATGGAATGACATCTGCGCGAAAATTTCTCAGGGATATGACACTTTAACAGACGATTTTCTGGGAGTAACCACAACTTTATTGTCCAAATATTTTACAAATTACACCTCGGAATGAAACGAAATCCAATCGGCATGCAGATAATACTGCATTATTGGTGCATTATTGGTGTCAGATTGTAATGCCACGGCCGTGTTTTTTCACAAAGAAATTACAAGGTGTGTTGTGGAGGAAACAGCGGAGTCACGGTGTCGTGACATCCAATCAAATGTGCTGGTGGTGGTTGTACATTATTGCTTTCTACTTCACGCACTGAATTTAGGAGGAAACAGCTGAATCATGACTCAGCAATCATGCATATCTCTTGTTGCTTCTTTGGTCACGCACTGCAATGCCAAGAAAGTAAGTAGCGGTGTGGACTCAGGAAAGCAGCCGCACTACTTTTGGCTTACTGTGGGAATAGTAAGGTTTCGAGAAATGCACGGATTTCGCCTTGAAGTAAGTAGATAACTACAAAGTACGTCTGTAGTTCAAAGCTAACGTTCCAGAATCGCACCCCAGCAGCGGAATACAACAGCAGTGTATAAATGGGATTGGCCCTAGAACACAGATGACCCCCACTAAAACAACTTTCTTGATGCCTTTGCACTGTTTGCTATATGAACAAGAAGATGTCCTGGGAGGGAGGGTGAATGAATTTGTTATTGGATGTCTGACATGTCCTTCAAAGCATTCATGATGCATTATGGTTGGTAGTAATTTAACAGGATAGGAAGGATTTCTTTGTCAGTGTCAAATGTTCAGTTGTTTTTTATTTGTTCACTTAATTATTTCTCAATACTTATATACTGTTACAAGCCCTGTCTTCCACTTCAATGTCTGTCTGTTAATGTCAGTCCCGTGTATGCCTATGCCGAGTATTTTGATTCTAAATCTTCAGAACTTCTGCAAAGTGGGAATTTCACATTGCTGTTTCTTAGTACAATTCACAGGCCTTCAATGTCAGCGTAATTTCTCCATGCATTACTTAAAGGTGCTCTGGGTAATATTTTTAGTTGTTTATTTCCCAGAATTCATACCGCCCATTCAAAATATTACCTTTTTTTATGAATACTTACCAACATCAAATTCTAAGTATTCATTATGACTAGGAAAATTGCACTTTCCATTGTTCTCCATTGTCTGCCATTTTGAAAGAGACATTTGTGCAGCAAAACGTACTGTACTTTGTTCATAATGATACATATTGGTTTATTATATTGTAAATATTAATGAAATATTCTGGCCACCATTCTACACAATGCACTTTTAAGTCAGAAACATGCCATCTTTGCATTGATTTTGAAAGCCTACAAACTGGTTCCTGTCCAGATTTGTAATATTTGTTAAATTAAAGTCATTTTTGTCCTAAAAAGTACCCACAACAAGTTTCTATGAACATGTTGACCCTTCCAATCAATTCCCCACGTTGGAATTATCTATATAAAAGTGGTATGTCGTTTGTCTTTTGTACCATGCCTGGTTCAAACCTTATGTGAACAGGCCCGGAGTGGGCCCTGTAATCAGGCCGGGATTTTAATTCACATCTAGGCCACTTTGATATGGACAATCGCTCACAATGCATTTTATTGGACTCATGTTAAAGTAGATTATGTTGTCAAGTTAACAGAAAACTTTAACTTTACAAAGTCTAGGCTAATTCAAATGGAAACAAATAGGCTATGACAACAAAAAAAGAAAAGCTATATTTGTATTTGAACATGAGTTATTTGACCAATCAAACTGCATTTGCCATCACAAAAAGTTCTCAACAACTTGCTCGTATCTGTGGATGTGAGTGTGGTTTACTGTGGAGTCAGGCTCCATGTTCTGTTTGTCTGATGCTCCACATGCATGGTACTAGTGCAATAGTCCCGTGGTGTTAGGCCCACATGTAGGCTGTCTTGTTAGTCTTGTTCAGGGATGCAAAATGAATTTCAGATTCAATAACAATTGATATCCCCAATACATCTTTTTTCATTCTTATTAAATGTATTTCTTTTAAAATAGGCTACCCATAATAATATTATGGCCATTTTAATGAATGCTACTTTTACAGTAATATGAACAGAAGGCCTATCCAAATCATTGCTTCGTTGCCAAGAACAGTTGACAAATACTGTTGACTTGGAAAAAAACAATGACGACACGCCTTTGATGCGCAAAGCTGTTCGATGTCGGGTTGCCTACAAAAGACCGATAGCAGCAAGAAGTCACCCTGCACTTGTAGCCTTGCTTGAGCGTATTCTTGGACGCACACAGAGCCGTAAAGTTAGTAGTAACGCCCGCTGAGATATCATATCAATTTATCCTCCCTCTCACATTCTCGTCGCAACTGTCATATCACCAAACGTTTTATTCACATTTCATTTGCAAACATGCATGCCAAGATTGTCGTTGATCCTCATCCTATTACTTGTGTTACTGGACTTCTTATTGAGCCTCACCTGCGCGCTGCTGTCATGCTACGGAATGTGGCCATTATTTATTCAAAACTTGTCGACGCGTCATGCCTCCAAGGTATACGCACATTGGCTTTTAGTTTTGGACTGAAAGCGAGAAACTCTTTCTCTGTAAACCCAACATTTCCGAGCTGATTGTGAGTTGCGTCAAGTAACATCCTGATTCCCTCCGACGTTTGCAAACTAACTGAAGCTTTCAAAAGGTTAATTACAAACCATTCAGATTGTTTATCGCGAGGCATTCCATGCAATGCTTGGGAGGGAGTAATGGCATGAGCTGTCACTTCACCTTTGCTTTCTTTTATCCTACCTGCGCTTTGATTCATCATTTCGTCTCTCTCTCTCGCTCGCTCTCTTTCCCCTTTTAATCGCGTTTGCTGTTCTTCAAGAATACAAATAGGGTTAAGCACACGCCACGGCGGTTCTCCAGTGCTCGCGCCATGTCTGGGCTCTCAATGCGCTTCCAAATAACGCCAATTGTCACGAACTTTGTCACGAAGTATTATTTTAAGAAAGTAAAGATGAGTTTAACTTTAACCCATACAATGTCCTGTTCCTATGCGTTTCTGACTCCTCATTTTTGCTGACTTCTGTTGTGGTAGAGGTAGTAGAAAGGGATGCATTTAATATGGCTATTATTAGGCTACACGCAGATTTACAGAAAGTGCACCTTTCTTCGCGTATTTCGCCGGGCCTCCCCAGGGACTCTTTGGCGCCTAGATGGTTGCACCTTAATATTCTGCTGTGGTGCTGCCGGTGGCTGCCCTGTCATGGTGAATATTTATGCAGACTACAAGTGATCATTGCATTTAGAATAACCCAAGTGAAAAAAATACTGAATTTAAAAATATTTCCTCATGGTCCAACGGGCCACACCCACATTTTGGGTCGGGAAATGTCCCGATAGTTATAATGGCCACCCCGGCATTGCCCACGTTACAGGCTACTGTGGAGTTTGGTTCCGTTGACCTTGCCTGGCCTAACCTAATTCAGGTCTTAGCGTAACACTTTTCGCGCTTGTAGAAGCTATGATTTTTCTTTTAGATGGCATTTTAGTTCAATGGGGATTAGTCCTCCTCTGCGTGGTGTTTGTCTGTCTTTCCGTCAACAGTTCGTCCAAAGTAGGGCATGGAAAGGAGCCCCCATCTCCGACGCGTCTTCCGTTGTTGGGAAACTTATTGCAGTTGGACCTAAATAGGCCTTATGAGGGACTCTGTGAGGTGAGGAAAATTGACACAGTTTCTCATATTTAGCCTATAGGCTAAAACCAAGATTTGAGAATGTTCCTGTTTCCTTTTTTCTCTCTGTCTTTCTAATAGTTTGTATTCCACTGCTCTCCCACAGCTCTCCAAAAAACATGGAAGTGTGTTCACCGTCCATTTTGGGCCGAAGAAGGTTGTGGTCTTGGCTGGGTACAAAACCGTCAAAGAAGCCCTTGTGAACTATGCAGAGGAGTTTGGTGACCGAGACATCACTCCACTATTCCATGATATATTCCATGGTGGTAAGGCCACTGAATTGAATTCCTGCTTGCTTCTTGTTCACAGACTGCTAAAGTTACAGTTTTTTAAGTAAGCCATGAGTTTTACATATTTGAAATGACAGACTTTGGCCCTGTTATACATTTAAAATAATAATGAGGCAACGTTGTGCTGTTAGAGAAAAAGGCAAAATCCAAAAATGAATCCATGGTCAGAATTTGCAGATGTCCGCTACATCCTATGATGTTTTTAAAAATAATAATAATGATTAATTCCTTCTCTTGTGGCACTTAACCCCTCCCTACTACTTTCCTCTAGCTTGGTTGTATGCCACAGTCTATTAACATTTTCCTCTATGTGAATGAAATTAGTACGTATGTAGGGCAGGGGTGGGGAACCTATTATGTCTCGAGGTCCGTTTGTGGCCCTTGAGGCCATTTTATCCGGCTCCCAACATCATTTCAATGTTATGCAGCTTCACATGAGATATGACATATTTTGTAATGAAATCTTAGAAAATACATTTGCAATACAATGAAGTTATATTCAGGGGACCTATAGAAGGTGGGGTCTGTTTTAAAGGTGTCTGCCTTCAATATAGGCCTAAAGTGCAGGGGGAAATCCTGGTTTGTGCTCATAATGCGGCCCTCTGAGGACTTATATGGCCCTCGGATGAATTTGAAGTGGCCCCTCGAATGAAAAAGGTTCCCCACCCCTGATGTAGGGCCTAAGACCCTGCTCGTCTTCCCCTTACTAGTGTTAGCCAACTCCGACCCTAGCCCAGGGGTGGGGAACCATTTTCATTCATTGACCTCTTCAAATGATTTAAGTCCTCCAAGGGCCGTAATATGAACACAAACCAGGATTTCCCCCTGCACTTTAGGCCTAAGTATTGAAGGCGGCCAGCTGTACAACAGACGGTCCCCTGAAAATAGAACTTTGTAATTTGTAATGTAATTTCTAAAATTTCTTTACAAAGCGTGTTATATTTCATGTGACACTGCACAACATTACAATTATATCGCGGGCCGTATAATGCAGACTCAAGGGCCACAAACAGCCCTCGAGACATGGTTTCCCACCCCTGCCCTAGCCCCAGGAATGCATTACAATATGCAAACTTGCCTCCTCCACTTGTGCTTGTCTCCTCGCCCCACCTCCTGGCCCCTCCTCCGTGGAGAAACCGATAAAGTTTCCCAGCTGTCAGCCTAGCCACAACAATTTTCGAGGGACTGTTTTTCATTCACCATCCCAATTGCAAATGAGAAGACGGCTTTACAATTGAGCTTTTGCAAGATATTGAAATATAATGCTGTGGTCAGTGATGTCATCATGACATATTACTTCCTGGTACGAGGAGACGAGCACAAGTGGAGGAGGCAAGGTCGCATATTGTAACGCACTCATGGTTTCCCACCCCTGCCCTAGCCCCAGGTGTATGGGGGAGGTGCCTAGAAACCGGTGTAAACAAGGTGGGGCTGATTGGAAGTGAAACTGTTTTGAGTTAGTTAAAGAATTACATTCACTGCAGTAATTTATTGAATGACACTGCGGTAAAAAAACAGCATACAGTAGAGAATGGATAAAGCAGGCAGGTAGAAATGGCCCACAACTGAACATTGATCACACTCTTGATAAATAATCAATGCATGCCAAACAGATTCATCTCAGGATGGATTAGCCAGCAAATCCAAAGTCCAGCTATAGAGTTTCAGCTGGGTGTGTGACCACATTGTGTCATACTCCATGCCGCCCCTAACTCGACCTCTACAGCCACCTCTCACAAAGACCTATGCCATGCCCATGGCCCATGCTCATCATTTTGACATGCGTCTGTAATGGAAAAAAAAATGGAAACCAAACTAACTTCTCACACTCTACACCAGTGGTTTTCAAAGTGGGGGCCGAGGACCCCTGCAGGGGGCCGCGAGGGGATGCCAGCCCATATCAGGGGGCCTTGACTGGAATCTAACGGTATATGGGGGGCCTTGGCATGGTGTATTTGGTTTCGTCACTATTAGACACAACCTGAGCACAAGGTTGGATGTAGCATAAGCTCATACCATTTAGCTGTTTGGATAAATTGATTCCAGCATTGTTGGTACAGTATGAAGCTCAAGTAAGACTGTAACATAATTGCCTGCCAGTTTATTCGCCTCTTCTCTCTCCATTCCTGGCTTATACCTGGGAGGTGTGAGTCACTCTGTACTAGCTTGTCATAAGCAGCCTGTTGTCAAATGTCTTTTTCTGTTTCTTTTTTTCCACCCAGCTTTGCCTGGGAAATCTAGGCCACTCCGTCAGACTCCCCCTTTTGTTTAAGACCCCATTTCAGCATAGTGATGCAGACCGAATGTTCCCAAGTCATCTTGGTACCAGCAACATCCTGGAGCCCACCCCTCAGACTTACAGATGCCCACAACATATGAAGATGTGTACAGTAGATTTGTAGATCTTTTTTCTTTTCTTTATTCATGATAGGACAGTGAAGGTGGTGACAGGCAGGGAGAGAGAGACGGGGAAGGGCCAGCAAAGGACCCATGTCGGGAATCGAACCCGGGTCAGCCGCTTGGTAGACGAATGCCCTACCGTTTAGCCACGGCAGGGCCTGCGTTTATATCTTATCGGCCCTTTCCTTATATGGGCCCTATCAGGACTGTGAAACTTGGGGGAGAGTGTTTTTGCATTAAATTTTTTAAATTACCCAAAAAAACATATTTTCAAAAATTGTTTTGTCTTTTTTTGGCACTTAGATAGATAGAGTGGGTCATATCTTATGGATGCAAGGAGGCACAGGAAGGCAGTATCGTGATGCGCCCTTTTAACGTTTTCATACCCATCAGCCCAGAAAACCACCATATGATATGAAGTGATAGTGCTTCCAAGCATCATCATTATTATAACTTTTGAAAATGATTAGTAGCCTCTTGTAACCTATTCTACCTATAAACTATCATAGTTTTCATGCATAGAGTTTATAATGTTGTCAAATGTAAAATCGTGGGGTGTATCGAACTGTAGGTCATGAATCATGATACAAACCGAATCGTTAGTTGAGTGTATTGTTATACCCCTACTCCTCTGAATTTGTAATTCTATAGACCCCTTTAGAGTTTGTAAACAGGTATGACGTAATTTGGCTGCGTGCGCACCGCTGCCTCAAAACCGTCCATGCTCCGTTCACTTGTACAGAGACTCGACAGGTGTTTTTTCCGAAATAAGATAACAGATGCTCGCGCTAACCTCAGATATGCAGTGGGCAACACGGACACGGGTATTCCTGGCGATGTCATCTGTCCAGTCAGTAGTTTAATGTCTTGTAACAACAAACATCTCCTATGCTTCTGGAACAGCCTCTTCCCTCTCAAAAAAGCATAACAAGTGTACCTTTCGGAATCTCTATTTTTTATCAACGTACACGCTTCAGAACAGCAGTTTTTCTCTCTTAAGTGTCTGCACTGTCACCCAGTATTACATACAGAATCACCACTCCCGATTTCACCCATTCCTGCAGTTCTCCTAGTGGCCGCTGTCGAGATACGGCTCTGAGCGCAGCAGCCCGTTCTTTCTGAATGGAGTCTGCACTACCCCTAGAGTGCAGTACCACCCAGAAAAGTGGAGTCTCTCGTAATATCCTTACAATATCTCTGATGTGTTTGAGTCGACGATGCGCACGCATTCATGAGGACCCCGACTCTGAAAGTGTATTGGGCCTTATCATTGTTCTATTCACGCAGGGATAATAATTTCCAATGGAGAATGCTGGAAGGAGATGAGGCGATTTGCCCTCTCCAAACTGAGGGACTTTGGAATGGGCAAGAAAGCAATTGAACAGAAGATCCAGGAAGAGATCCAGTACCTTATTGAGGTCTTTGAGCAACATAACGGTAAGGTCTATTCATTGAGTACATTGGTAATGTACGTACTGTGTTTCTCTATGCATGTTTTTTTTGTGATGTTAATGTACCGTATGTGCACAAGGCAGCAGGTGTGCTAGATCAAAAATAGAGATCAAGGAATCCTTATGTTTTTTTATGTGCAAACTGGATCCCAGAAAAGTTGGAGCGCTTAGTATTGTGTAAAGAAAAACCAATTGCTCTCAAATGTTCAAAACATTCAATCTGTTTGCAGAGGTGGAAAGAGTACAGAAAATGTGTACTCAAGTAAAAGTATCTTTACTTTGCCTAAATTCTACTCAAGTACAAGTAAAAGTACCTATCTAAAAATCTACTCAAGTAAAAGTAAAAAGTACTTCACTTAAAATGTAATTTGAGTAAAAAGTACTTAGTTACTTTTAATTAGCTTTCCTCTTGAGAATGTCATGTTTATTTTTCTTGAATATCGTCCTCCATAACCTCTATCTCTTGCTTGGCACCAGCCATCATCCAATACATTGATACAAGATAGTAAAATAGTGGAAATGCTGTGTGCCATCCTGCACAATCTTTCATTTCTGGCGGATTGTGGCATTATTGTGCATGGCATTTTGTCTCTCACTCAATTTTTTTTACTCAGTACTCAGGCCAGGTTCCAGTGTAATTGAGTAAAGTACTTGGGTCAAAATGTACTCAAGTACAAGTAAAAGTATTAATTTAAAAATTTACTTAAAAAGTACAAAGTATTCATAAAAGCTACTCAAGTACAATATTGAGTAAAAGTAATAAGTTACTTTTCCACCCCTGCCTGTTTGTGAGATGGAGAATTTTTCCAAGACAACGTATAAGATGTTATGGCCAAGCAAAATAATTGTTTTGAGAATTATGCGCTCATTTAAGATTTGATACATGCAACCAATCTCAAAAGACTTGGGACAGGGCCTAGGCCCTTGGCTTCACCAATACAGCACTATACTATACTGAATTCAGTATTTTAGTTGTAGTGTTGGTAATCCGTAATAACTTAAGTACTGTAATCAGGGACGCTGCTAAGGTTTTGGAGGCCCAAAGCATAAGTGGTCAGGAAGCCCCCCTCATATTTGAATAATAATAATAATATGTTTTTTGTCGATCCCAATTTCGGAGGCACCAATTTTGGGGGCAACGTGGTTGAGGCCCTAAGCACTCTGCTTGCTCTGCTTATGCCTAGCGGCGGCCCTGACTGTAATTTGTGGACTATAAGTATGTACTGAATACTGAATACAAGATGCTCCGACTAAACTTCACAAGAAAAAATATATACTTATAGGCCTCACCTTTGGGTAAGCCACATTGTCCACATTGTGATATATTCCTCAACATTAGCTCTGCAGCTAAATGTCTTTGGTTCGTCACTTCACATGTAATAATCCAAACAATATCTGCATCGTGATACACATCCCAGTTTAAAGTGTAAGAAATCAGTAGCAGCATATAGTTTGGAAATTACGGCTATTTCATCTGAGTCTGAGTGTTTTTTTTCTGATTGGCGTATACAGGTGCAGCGTTTGACACATCCAGGCCAGTGAGCTACGCTGTCTCCAACATCATCTGCTCCATCATCTATGGCCAACGTTTTGACTACGCAGACCCACGGTTCAAGGCGCAGGTCGACAGAGTCAATGACATCAATTCAATCATGGGCTATGTCTCAATGCAGGTGGACTATCTTGGTTTCTTTAATCAAGCGCTAAATTGTACACATAGTAAGTTTACATAGTAAGTTTAAGTTTTGCAAACTGGAGCGTGGTTGGCATGATTGACAGTAGTGTCCTGTTCCCTAGATTTAACACATATAGGAGGTGGGATTTCAGCATCCGGTGCAAAGATGGCACCAATTTTTGAAACTGGGCATGAGTAGATTCAAAGCAATTACTAGGTATGCTAAAATGGCAGTCTCTTGCGGTCCAAATTAAGCTTCATTTCAGCTCTGAGAAGGTCTATTGGTGACATCACGGGTGCTTGGTCCATTTATTTTACAATCTATGGTTGCAATGAATCTAGCAGATGTTTTGATACACAGTGACCTGTAGGGCATAAGAAGCTAGCAGAAGTGTACAGTAACACAGAGCAACAAAAAGACACAATACAGTTCCATTACCCAAGGCTTCACATCTGGAGGGAGCACAGCTGTGAATAGATGTGCCCTTGATTATGTATCCTGAAGCAAGGATACACACACACACACACACACACGCGCGCGCGCAAGGCAAGGCAAGTTTAATTATATAGTGCATTTCATACACAGGTGCAACTCAATGTGCTTCACAAAGTTAACATATGTAAATGAAAGGAAACAGGGAAGAAAGAAGGAAATGAATTAGAGTCAAAAAAACATTTAAAACATTAAGATAAAACATAAGGTAAAAAAAAATAATGAAATAAAACAAAACAAATTAAATAAACATAAAAATAATACTAATAATGATATATAATTTAAGCTAGGGGAAAGCATCTGAGAACAGCTTTGTCTTGAGTCTAGATATAAAGCTATCAATAGTGGGTGCATTTTTATAATCTGGAAGCTGGTTCCAAAGCTTTGAAGCATAGAAGCTAAAGGCTGCCTCTCCACACTTTGTTTTGACGTTTGGAATCACCAGCAAATTCTTCTCCGTTGACCTTAGTGACCTGGTTGGTGCATACAGCTGAAACATATCCAGTAGATATGTGGGTCCCATTCCATTTAATGATTTAAACCAGCGGTGTTGTCTACTTTTTTATGGTGGGTATACTGTATATTTGAGCATTTTTTGAGGTGGGTATACTGTATATATTTGTGCTATTCAAAACAATGGATCAATCAATTTTAAGTGGGTATACTGAAGCCCCTAAAATTTAGAAGTGGGTATACTCCGTATACCTGCGTTCTACGTAGACTACACCACTGATTTAAACACAAGTAGCATTGCCTTAAAATCAATTCTGTAGCTTACCGGGAGCCAATGCAGCGGTCTTAAAATTTACACACACACACGTGTTTCACAACTCATTGGTTTTTTTTTTTGGTTTTTGTGTGTTTGTTTTCGCTATCCTCACAGATCTACAACATATGTCCTTGGTTGCGTCCCGTCCTCTGGTACAGGAGGGTGCTCATGAATAAAGTGAACCAGGACTTTGACGAGATACGTCAATTCTCCAGGGGGCTGAAGGAGACCCTCAACCCTGAGCAGTGCAGAGGCTTCATTGATGCATTTCTGAGTCGTATGATCAGTGTGGAGGTACGATTTTTACGCCAAACAAACAGAACCTAGATTGCATTAGTGGCTTGATGCTAATGCTGCCCATTTACTTCAAGTGATTATGCTAAGCTATGCTTTTACTTCCAGTGATTATGCTAAGCTATGCTAATAATTCTGATCCAATAAATCTGAGTACTGAAAACACGGAGAAGAAAATGATATGCACATTCATGAATAAGTCTTGGAAATACAGCAAATATGTGAAAATCAAAAAATGGTGGACTGTTCCTTTAATGCTTCATAATTTGATTATTTTAAGATTCTGAAACCTCTTAAACTTCTATATATCCAGACAAGGTTCTCCTTGACTTTTACTGTAAGTTACGAATCAATTGACATCTGCTCACTTTCTTTGAAACCAACAGCTACACAGAGTCCAAGCTCTTGAATTCTCAACAGCAAGTTGTCAAATCTTTCCACTCATACTGCATATTCTTACTGAAGGCTATTATGAATGTAAACTGCTGTGCATATAATATCATGTCTGTCTCCAGGCTCTGGGCCAGAAGGACTCCCAGTTCCATGAAGATAACCTGGTGTACTGTGTGAATAACCTGTTTGCGGCGGGCAGTGACACCACGGGAGCAACCTTGCGCTGGGCGATGCTGCTTATGGCCAAGTACCCTCTCGTACAAGGTCAGATGGAAATGCAACCTAAAAGAATGTACTTATTTGGTTCCAGATCGTGTGGAGGCAGAGACAACAGCATGATGATGCTGTGAACGTATATGGAAATCAACTGTACATATGTGTGTTTTAGTAATGGCCCACATTAGCGTGTTGCAACAACAGCTAATACCACTATTGTATGGATTAAATTACCTTTTTTGGTTTTTAGTGGATTATCAAAGAAGCATATTCATTGCGGTACACTCATTACCAATTACTAATTAATTTATGGGCATTAGCTGTAGTTGTACCACCTGACGCCTGAGCCAAAAAATGTACCGCATTTACCCAAATAATATCTGGGACTACTATGAACAAAAACAATAGCTTGTTACCAGGCTACAAATAGCGGCACGCTACAATTTGAAGGAGTCTTTTAATACCAAAAAGGCTCTCATGTTGTTTTCATTTTATTGTTTATACCATGTTTCTAAAAGAGGTAGGCTACTATAAGGGGCTAGGCCATCACTTCAGGAATGATAGCTACTGTGTGTGCTGTAGTGTTAGTTTTTATTTTATTTTATTTTATTTATGTGGCAGTAGTGGCCTATTGGTTCGAGAGGGGAGTTGGTCTTTCAGTCTGGGGGTTGTAGGCAGGGATGGGCAAAGATACAGTTACATGTATTTTCAATACAAATACAAAATACCCAGCATAAAATGTTACAAATAAGATACAAAATACATAACTGTAACAGTATCTAATATCAAAATACAATATTTTGTATTTTCAACACAAAAAATACCCACAAAATACAACAAAAACCATTGTGTACAAAAACTAGCAATTTGACTTACACAATGAAATTGAATGAACAATTAAATTCTGAGAAATGAAATAATGGTTAGAAAACAAACAAAAGCTCAAACAAGAAAGAAAGAGGCCCTGCTGTAGGCTAAGTAAGTATGTATGCCCTTTATCATCCCAGTGGGGAAATTCATGTTGCAGCGATATCGTACATGCATACAACTTGTGCAAAAATACTGACGATGACATACATACACAAGACCAAAAAGTTGAATAATACTATATAAGGGAGATATACTGTAGGCTGTCATCATAGCTAATTTTTCAAACAGCTTTGAATTCCAACGTTGGCTATGGGGCCGGTTTATGACGCCTGCGAGAACATCTCTCAACTGGTCACCCTTCACTCTTGACTTAATGTGTCAATTAACATGTCAGTGCCATAAGAATAGCAATCATTTCTTTGACAAAGTAGAGATACAAGTGCTTTAAAAAAAAGTTCACTATAGGATGGTGGCCAAAGTAGGTATTGCAACTATACTGCTCATTGAAACTGTGCTCCCTATAGCATGGAGGCCAGAGTAGGTATTGCAACTATACTGCTCGTTGAAACTGCGCTCCCTATAGCATGGTGGGCAGAGTCGGTATTGCAACTATACTGGTTGGCTCTATGAGTGCATTCCAATATGCGACCTTGCTTCCTCCACTTGTGCTTGTGGCCTCGTCCCGCCTCCTGGCCCATCCTCCGTGGAGAAAACAATTAAGTTTCCCAGCTGTCAGCCTAGCCACAACAACTTTTACAGGACTGTTTCATTCACCATCCCAATTGCAAATGAGAAAAAGACTTTAAAATTGAGCTTTTGTGAGATATTTAAATATAATGCTGGTGTCAGTGATGTCATCGACATATTACTTCCTGGTACGAGGCCACAAGCAGAAGTGGAGGAAGCAAGGTTGCATATTGGAACGCACTTTGGCTACAGCTAGTTTTAAAACACTCAATTCTACACAAAAGGCCCTAAATGGCAAACTGAAAGCAAGTTTGATTGGCTAATCATTTAATTAATTCCTCAATGACGTGTTAATGTTTTCCTCATGTCACTCACCTTGAACCAAATTGAACTTCCTGTGCAGTCAAGGCTTAATAAATCCAAGCATATGCCTACAATTCAGCTAGGGGCATTCATATACTTTTTAACCTACAGCACCATCTTGTGTTCATATTGTGTAATAACATTCTTTGGAACAAAGTATCTGTATTTTGTTGTTTTGTGAAATACACAAAATACTGGAGGAAAGTATTTTGATACCAAATACAAATACATGTAATTCACTTATATGAAATACAAATACAAAATAGTATTTTGTATTTCAAAATGTATTTCAATTAGATGTAATAGCAATACTGCCCATCCCTGGTTGTAGGTTCGAAACACATCTGACCTCTCCCTACACCTCCATCCATGGCTGAAGTGCCCTTGAGCAAGGCACCTAACCCCACATTGCTCCAGGAACTGTAACCAATACCCTGAAAAATACTAACTGTAAGTCGCTTTGGATAAAAATTGTCAGCAAAGTGTAACGTAATGTAATGTTATTTGTCTGTAGAGCGAGTGCATGAGGAGCTGGACAGGGTGATCGGAGCCCGGGTGGCTGCGGCCGAGGACAGGAGGAGTCTGCCCTACACGGACGCCGTGATCCACGAGATCCAGAGGGTGGCCAACATCGCCCCCATGAGCATCCCGCACATCACCAGCTGCGACGTCACCTTCCAGGGATACTTCATTGAAAAGGTCTGTCTGACTGTGTGGCCTCTGTGTGTGTGGGCGTGAAAGGGGTTTTAGATTAACCCTTTGTGAAAGTTGTATGCCGTTCTTATAATACCTAATAGAAATCTGAGAACTTTTCATATTTCATTCATGACAGATGTTGCATTACCCTTTATGGTATGCTGCCTTGGTCTCCAAACAAGCATGAGGTCAGAACAAAGGAAAACATAAATGTTTGTGAATTCCGATCACTAAAACTTCATCGGGTCATTTCTCTCCAAAGCATTCAGAGAGTTACATCTTATGCCATTAGTCTCACAACAGACATTGACAAGAAGGGAAAACGGAAGAGCAAAAATCTGTTCTCTGTCCAGACATCTAACTTGTTTCTCATTGGGTCGGGACATCAGTTTGGCCCGCAGCCTCACTTGCTCTACGTAATTTGGCACTTGAAGAAAAATAATTGGAGACCACTGGTATACTGTATAAGGTTTGTAAAGTCAGCCCTGTCCATGGCCATGGCTCATGGCCCGAAGTTGTTCTCCTGATCCTCCCGTCTCTCTCTCTCTCTCTCTCTCTCTCTTTCTCTCTCTCTCTCTCTCTCTCTCTCTCTCTCTCTCTCTCTCTCTCTCTCTCTCTCTCTCTCTCTCTCTCTCGTTACTTTCCTGTCACAAACTGTCCTGTCCAATAAGGGCGAGAATAGCCCATAAATAAATAAACTAATTAAAAAGGCAGCCCTTGGGTGCATTTCTGGAAAGTGTAGTTGCTAAATATGTTAGCTACTTTGTTGGTTGCAATGCAATTTCCAATCGGCAACTACCGAAGCTGCTAACTGCTAATAACTACGCTTTCCAGAAATGCACCCCTGATTAATAGTGCAAGAGCAACAGCCATAATTCTGGGAAAGAAATCATGGAAAAGCTGATCTACTTACTCTGTTTGGCAAAGGAACACTGCAATCTTGGCCAAGAATAACAAGCCTATACTCGTATTATATAGCTCTAGTAGTTGTTCTAAAATCTTTAGTACTTGCTCTAAAACATTCACTTAACGTTGATAGGCCTATAGTTTGCTAAGTGGGCTTATAATAGGCTGATGTAACCAAAGTGAAATGCAGTTTTTACTTTCCTCCCTCCCTGTCGCTCTCCTACAAAAATGCATGAATCTATTGGCACATTAATAACTACTGTATTACAACAAACAACACAGTTTTTCACAGCAACGTCAAACAAGTTTCATTTTGGAAGAGAAGCAGGAAAAATGCCAAGTTTCCATTAAAAACAGTGATGTGTACATGTATGTCCATGTCTCTGGATGGTACTTTTCCTGCTTCAAATGCCTTGAATAAAAGGTGTCTGACATCATGACATCATGTGGGGAAAAGGGGCTAATCAGTGCAGCATCCAGAAAGTCATTAGTTGCAGGAGTGCTGTCTTGTTAACACTGTGTGTCCTCTGTAGGGCACGTCAGTGATCCCTCTGCTGACGTCAGTGCTGAGGGATGAGGAGGAGTGGGAGACACCTCGCTCCTTTTACCCAGAACACTTCCTGGACGACAAGGGCCAGTTTGTCAAGCGGGATGCCTTCTTGCCCTTCTCTGCAGGTATTTTTGGAACAGCTGCTGCTTTGCAGAACTTTCTCTGGTTGTTGTTAGGAGATCCGTCTCAGATGTGGCTTGGTCACCAAAAGATCCGAGACATGAAGGCTCTTGGAGCTGCCTTCAATCTGGTTGTGTACAAAATGCCAGTACTGATTGCAATAGTGTATGAATATTGTATTTTTATTTGTGTGTATTGACTCTATGCCACCATGTGGAACAGACAAGAAAAGCCAGACTGACTTGAACATAAACATCAGAATCACAGGCAGATTGGACAGGCCTGGGCTACCTGGAAACATGTAACTTCTCTAACAATCTCATGAGTGAATGGTGCAGCAAATATCAACACAGTCTAATGTAACCCCTCTCCTTGTTTCCTTATGTCACAGTGTAAAGAATCTATGTTCAGTTAAGTTAAGTTTATACACCAAGATACACCAATAGTCACAAGAGTGTCTGGAGTAGTAATTATCAGTATGGTGCGGTAATGATGCATTTGCTTGTGGACATGGTGATTCAATAGATAATAATGAGACTGTGCTGTTGTGTGTGTGTATGCGCATGCATTGGGTGTGTGTATTATAAGGTAACAGAACACCCCTCTCCTCTTCTTTGCTTTCGTGTGTGTGTGTGTGTGTGTGTGTGTGTGTGTGTGTGTGTGTGTGTGCGCGTGCGTGCGTGCGTGCGTGCGTGCGTGCGTGCGTGCGTGCGTGCCTGCCTGCCTGCCTGCCTGCCTGCCTGCCTGCCTGCCTGCCTGCCTGCCTGCCTGCCTGCCTGCCTGCCTGCCTGCCTGCCTGCCTGCCTGCCTGCCTGCCTGCCTCAGGGCGTCGGGTGTGTCTGGGCGAGGGTTTGGCCCGGATGGAGCTCTTCCTCTTCTTCACAACTCTGCTGCAGCGCTTCCGCTTTGCGCCCCCTGCTGGTGTCTCCGAGGAGCAGCTGGACCTCACACCAGCCGTGGGCTTCACCCTCCATCCGTCTCCACACAAACTACGTGCAATCCTGAGGTCCTGAGGATCACACACTATACATGCATATTTTACACACACAGCACACACATACACGTACAGTGCAGTACACACATGAAGAAGCGTAGGTTCAGATTTACTGTGAGAGTGTGAGAATGACTGGTGCTGTTTAAGTTTGGAAGAAGAGGATGCCACATAAGCCTTGTGGACTTTTGTATTTCAAATGAAAGCTTCATGTGCCGTCTTTGCTGAGAGGAACCGCCAGAAGGTATTTATTCAGGAGGACTAATTTAGAAAGGCTGATATGGCACGTTTTTAGACTGAGGAATGAATCGCATTGAGCTCGATAGATTTGGATTCTATTTGTATTAAAGTGTCTATTGCAGGCACTGTATCACCCAAGAAAGATGTAGAGGACATCACATGCACATCAAATAGCCTACTGTACATGTTATGCATGTGTGGGTGTCTGTGATGGATGCACGTGCTGTACAGTATGCATAGTGTGAAATATTTGAAGGTGTAGTATATGAACACTTAAGAATAAAAAAAAGCATCTGGTAAAAAAACACTGCTCTGTGTTTTGACTCATTAGTCAGGTCAACAAGTAATGTTGTAGACCTTTTTCATTTTTTACAGGATTTGTTTGGATTGTCCTGCACCTGGCATATTGTGGGGGATGTACACACTTTTACTGATTGATTAAATAAAGTATCTACCTCTGTCTTTGTACTGCGGCTACTTCTACTCTGTATCGCTCTTCATAACAGGAATTACATCACAATGCGATCACAAACAAAGTGAGTACAAGGAGAAGTACTGCTTTAATAATGGGGTGGTTGACGTTTAAGGGCGTAACGCAAAAAAAAAAAAGTTTTTCAAATTCCCTTTTTCACTTGTTCTTACACACATATTGATGACCATGGTACCTATGTAATAACACTTAACTTTGAAGTGAATTATTTTCAGAATTACACTGTGAAATGTATTCTTCCTTTTTGTATGCATACATATGTGCGCTGTGCACCTTAAACTTGTAAGGGTGATAGCTCAGTCAACATGAAAAGAGATAAGAGACATGCAAAACCATGCCTATGAGAAATCCCATTGTAATAAGATTTTCTTTAAATAGGCCTATCTTCGAAATTACACACAACACACATCATTCTGGTTAAGCATGTCGTTCCATGACCATGTTTAGCACCCGAGACAAT
Source organism: Engraulis encrasicolus (assembly GCF_034702125.1). Taxonomy (NCBI): domain Eukaryota; kingdom Metazoa; phylum Chordata; class Actinopteri; order Clupeiformes; family Engraulidae; genus Engraulis; species Engraulis encrasicolus. The sequence continues at coordinate 55,485,649 of NC_085859.1, read as the reverse complement.
TGTTGTTTTCCTCGCACGACTACAGCGGCGTCCGCACGGTCCGAAGTCTGTAAAACGCCAAAAAAATGAATTGAAGTGAATGGGACCGTAAAGTCCAGAATAGCTGCACACCCCACCGGTTTAAAAGACGCGAGTCTGCCGACTCGACTCGACTCCGGAAAGGGGAAAGGAGGAGGTGTGTGTACTACTTACGTGAGTAACTCTTGGTGCACCTCTGTTATCATCACTGAACAACATTGCTCTCCGGACTTAAAATTTCTTTCTCTGCAGTGCAGACCGTTTCATCTCCCAAGAGAATTCACGCGGTGTTTCTCCTCACTGTTTGCCCCCCCCCCCCAAGTGAACGCAAAGATTGCATTGAGTAAACTCTGACACCATCAGCGACCTGCAAAACTCTCACCCCGACGCCGTGTTCGCTACAGCAGGTGACTTTCAACCATGCCAATCTTATGTCAATTCTGCCCAAATTCCATCAGTTTGTTGATTTTCCAACCAGAGGAAAGAACACATTAGACGTTGTTTATTGCAACTGTTGTAAGATATGCCATGGGAGGCGTTGTGCGCATGCGCGGGCGGGGCTTGAGTGAATAGGAAGGCGAAGCGAGAGGGAGAAGTTTTGTATGCAGTCAGGGCGGCAATCGGAGCGGTTGTGTTACGTTGTGCTGGTACAATAAACCGGTTAAAAAGGAGCCTCATGAAGTTACCCTCCCCGTGTGTTTATACTTGTAACGGTAGGGAGTTAACCCCGAAGGACACTACGGTCCTTCGGCCCTGGAGTTTCTTCACAAGATAAAAGTAATTCCCCTGACATTCTGACTACGGTCAGGATAACATCAGGAAAGGTTAACACTGGCGACCACGAACTGGGACAGTTATTACACTGCAACTTTGGTGAGCATACTGGAGAAATAGCTCAGGAAACCGGAGATGTTGGCATTGTAGACTGTATAAACGTTTCCCCGGTACTTTATAAATCACGAAGAAGACAACATGGCGGCCTCCGCTCAGGTACACGTGAATGAATGTAAACATAAACGCAGCGACGTGACTAGCCACTCCAATTCAACTATGTCAATGACTGCAGCGGATGAATACGAAATAAAAATGGATGTAAACGAAAATGTTCATAAGACACAGAGTAACCCTTTCTCATGCAAAGGAGAAATGCCAAATGCAAGTGCAACGAGTTATATTCAAATTCAGTCACTGAAATTATCTGATACTAATCCATTTAAGGCAGATGTAGAGAGACAGCAGGCTCAGGCTGACGTGCGTTGCAAACAACCCTGCACCCACGTGCATCATACTGACAATGGGCAGGTGGAAACACCATTCACAGCCACTATTGCATACCCCAGTTCAAACCCCTTTGCCACTGCCCATTCAGGGAGTTTTGTCCATAGCACTCCCATTTCCTGTCATGTCCCCCAGTCAAAGCCACTGGCCCACTCTGCCCATGTTAAAGCATCCAAAGACACTGGCCAAGCACATTCAGCACAAGATGACAGCCCAGCTGTACAATTAATGGCACCTTCCCCAAAATGTGAACAGCGCCAAACTAGTAGGCATGCCCGTCGCCCCCGCTCTGTGCACTACCAACCCTCCTCAGAGAGTGAGGATGATCATGATACTAGGGAAAGAATCCCCACCCTCCGTCCTGGCCAGTATGATGGCACCACGCCATGGACAGAGTTCAAGCACCGTTTTGAGAGCTGCGCCAAAGCAAATCACTGGACTGAAAAGACAAAGGCCATCCAGTTAAAGTTCTGTCTAGTGGGCGCCGCGGGGGCAATTGTGCATAAGAACCCCCGGTCCACTCAGTGGGGCTATCGCCGCCTAGTGGAGGAAGTTGAGAATGCGTATGGCCCCTCATCAGAGCATGCAGCTGCTGTAGCTATTGAATTAAGACAACGCATTCGCAAGCCTGGCGAAGCTCTCCATTCTTTAAGGGACGATATATATGGCAAAGTGTCAGTGGCATATTGTGATAGAACTGAGGAAGAGCAAGACACAATAGGTGTTGAAGTATTCACCCATGCCATAGGGGATGCAGAGATTGTGCAAAAGCTGCTAGAAAAGCGACCCCAGACCTTAGCTAAGGCCTATGACATTGCCCACCGCTATGAAACCACTAAGCGAGCAGCATCACATGTCACCGCCCTTATGCACTCAGGAGCCCGGGGCCCTCCCGAAAGAAAACCCTGTACCACCGCTATGGTCAGAGAAAGAGTGGACGGCGGGGAGACTGATATCCTCACAGCCATTCCAGGGGCCAACAGTAGGCCTGTTAGCCATGAATTTCATCGAGCAGCCCCCCGTAAAACATTTAAAAATGCTAAATGGGAGGAGATTCGCTGCCACAACTGCTCAGGCATCGGGCACATTCAGAGACATTGTCCCTCTCCCAGGAAAACGAACCGGCCAACTCACCAGTACACAAATGCCTCCCGCGAGGGCTCCGAGCCTACTGTCCTCCATTTCAAAACCCACGGCCAAGAGATGAACATCCATTTGATGATGTATGAGTTGGACGTCTGTGCTGTTCTGGACAGCGGGGCCCGGAGGAGTGTGCTTCCCTTGCACTGCTACAATGCCATTCACCCGGAAGTTAGACCTGCACTTCAGCCATCCACGGTGAAGACGCTGTTGGGGGTTGGGCCAGGCGATGTTCCAGTGACCGGGGAGGTTCAACTCCTTGTCCAGATCAACAACCGGCAGGTGAGCGTGAACTTCCTGGTAGCCGACATTGCTGGCGAAGAGGCCCTCCTGGGCCATCCATTCCTCACTCAAGCCCAGGCTCGCCTCGACTTTGGCACCAACCGCATCATCCTCTTTGGCGAGGAAGTGCCATATTTCAACACCGTGAGCCAGCCCAAGATCCAGGCTGTAAGAGTCTCTCGGACGGTGGTGGTGGAGGCCGGAGTGGAGTATGTCATAAGAGGCAAAATTCCTGTTAAACGGCGTGTGGAAGGGGAGGTGATGCTCACCCCTACCAGGGGTTTCGTAGGGAGACACAAAGTGCTGGTTGCTCGTGTGCTGCTCCAAGCCCAACATGCTAAAGGTGTGCCTCTCCGTGTATTCAACCCGGGCAATGCTCCTGTCACCATCAGGAAGGGTGCTATTGCTGGCATCCTCCAGCCTGCGCACGCTCTACCACCCAGCGCCACCACGGCCATGGCCGAACTGCCAGAGCACGGCGATATCCCCCTGCACCTGAGAGAACTTTACAACCAAAGTGCAGCTGAGCTTGACCAAGAACAGCAACCCCAGCTCGCCCAACTTTTGTGTAAGTACAGCACAGTGTTCTCCACAGGGCCCACTGACCTTGGCCGTACCAGCCTTGTACAACATGACATCATGGTCCGGCCAGGTGCCGCGGTGAAGCAGCAGCCCCGTCGCATGGCATGGGAGAAGCAGCGGGATGCTGACCAGCAGATAGAACAAGGCCTGGAGGCCGGTGTGGCACGCCGTAGCAACAGCAGCTGGGCCTCACCCCTCGTGATGGTACGTAAGAAGGATGGAACTTACCGCCTCTGCGTCGACTACCGGGCACTGAACGACTGCACTATTAAGGACGCCTACCCGCTGCCCCGGATCCAGGACACCCTTGACACCCTCTCCACTGCCAAGTGGTTCAGCACGCTGGACCTCGCGTCTGGATACTGGCAGGTTGAACTGACGCCACGAGCCCGTCGAGCTGCTGCTTTCTGCACCAGAAACGGCCTGTTTGAATGGAATGTCATGCCGTTCGGGTTATGCAACGCTCCGGCAACATTTCAACGTTTAATGGACCGGGTGTTAGCCGGCATGCAGTGGGAGACGTGTCTCGTCTATTTGGACGACATAATAGTGCTAGGCCGTAACGTGCCCGAGATGTTGCACCGTCTCAGTCAAGTCTTCGATAGGCTGCTACAAGCGAACTTGAAACTGAAGCCAGCGAAATGTTGCCTCTTCCGACGACAGGTAGCTTACCTGGGGCATGTAGTCTCCGAAGAAGGGGTGGCTTCGGACCCCGCCAAGGTACAGAAGGTACAGGAATGGCCTACGCCCACTTCAGTTCAGGAAGTTCGCCAGTTCGTCGGGTTAGCATCGTACTACCGAAGATTTGTCCAGGATTTCGCAACCGTGGCTGGACCCCTCCATGCATTGACCAAGAAATATGCTCGATTCCATTGGACTGCTGAATGTCAACAAGCCTTCGACCAACTCAAGCGCCTACTGACCACCGCTCCGGTCTTGGGCTACCCGTTGGACCAAGGGAACATGGTCCTGGATACGGACGCGAGTGATGTTGGCATCGGTGCTGTTCTTTCTCAAGTACAGCTAGGCAGAGAGCGGGTGCTGGCCTACGGGAGTCGTCGTCTGTCCAAAACTGAGCAGAATTATTGCACCACCCGCCGAGAGTTGCTAGCAGTCGTAGAGTTCACATCACATTTCCGCCAGTACCTCCTGGGGCGGTCATTCACGGTCCGTACCGACCACAGCAGTCTCCGCTGGCTGACCAAGATGAGGGAGCCTGAGGGCCAGCTGGCTAGGTGGCTCGAGAGACTTGGTGAATATGACTTCAACATCGTCCATCGCCCGGGCCGGCTGCATTCTAATGCAGACAGTCTCTCCCGTCCACCCTGTAGGCAGTCATGCCCATGTCAACTGCCAGGCCCATCTCTCTATCCAAGAAACGTCTGCCACCAGGCCGTACAGTGCGACCTGGACTCCGCACAAATCCAAACAGTGCAAACGCCAGTGGGGGTGGGCAGGCATGTAACTGTCAGGGCGAGTGCAGTGGGGGTAGACGCAACATCTCCCGACACCCCCCAATTCGGTGGTTGGTCCGCCCAAGAGTTACAAGCCGCGCAGGAGTTTGACCCAGACATATCTCCTATCAAGGCATGGCTGGAGGCTGGTGGAGAACGGCCTCCATGGACAACCATCTCAGCACATAGCCCAGCCGCTAAAGCCTACTGGAGTCAGTGGAGGCGCCTTTTTGTCCGAGGTGGCATCCTGTTTAGGCGGTTTTACTGTTTGGACGGTGCCCAGTTCTATCCTCAAGTGATACTACCACGAGTATTCTGGTCGGATGTCAAGAGACAGATGCATGAAGGGCCTGTTGGTGGACACTTTGGAACAGAGCGCATGGTGACGCGACTTCAGACACGATACTACTGGTACCAGATGCGGGCAGATGTCAGCCTCTGGTGTCTGACTTGCAAAAGCTGTGGATCCAAAGCAAGGGCCCGTAAAACACCCCAGGCTCCCATGGGAACTGTCAGAGTCGGAGCCCCGATGGAGCGGGTAGCTCTGGACATCATGGGGCCGCTGAATGAAACGGAGCGCCGAAACAGCTATGTGCTCGTGATCCAGGATTATTTTACGAAATGGGTGGAGGCTTTCCCTCTGCCCAATGAAAAAGCAGAGACTGTTGCCGAAGTACTAGCCTCCCAGTGGGTGTGCCGCTTTGGCGCCCCCCATACTATCCACAGCGACCAAGGCAGAAATTTCGAATCTGAAGTGTTCCAGAAGATGTGCGCTCTGTTTGGGGTTGAGAAGACGCGAACCACCCCATTCCGACCACAGTCGGATGGCCAAGTGGAGCGTTTCAACTCCACCCTACAGAAGATCCTAGCCACAACTGCCGAGCGTTGCCACTGGGATTGGGATCTGATGATTCCTTACGCAGTCATGGCCTACAGGGCCACCAGGCACAGTGCAACCGGACTTACCCCAAATTTCATGATGTTTGGCCGGGAGGTGTGTGAGCCGGCCGACCTGGTGACCGGCCTCCCTCCTGACCCAGAAGATGCTCCCACTGCCCCTGAGTATGTCCAGCGTCTCCGTGAGCGACTGGAGCTGGCACACCAGATAGCTAGGGATGCACTTGGGGAGTCAGTAGAGCGTGCAAAGAGACAATATGACAAAAACTGCTGCCGCACTCAATATTGCATTGGAGACGCCGTGTGGTACCTCATAAAGGGCACACGGAGAGTCAAGAACAAGGTCAGGAAGTTCCTTCCGTCCTATGAAGGACCTTACTTCGTCCTGGGACAGCTGGACGACCTAGTGTATCGCATCCAGAAAAGTCCAAAGACCAAAGTGAAAGTGGTTCACCACGATCAGCTAAAGGCCTACCGGAGTCGTGATCCACTGGATAACGCTTGGGTCATGGAGCAGGCCCAGGCATGGACGCCGGTAGAGGTTCCCCCTCCGCCTGTGGCCACAGACTCTGTGGCGCTGGACCTCACTGACCTGTTCTCCAGCGGGGACCAGGAGTCAGTCCTGGGTACAGCGGGAGACGACTCTGCGGCGGCCGGTTCGCTTCCTCCTACCGGCTCACCAGAGGACGACGCTGCAGATAGTGGGGGTGAGGCCGGATTGCTTCCTCCTACCGGCTCATCAGAGGACGACGCTGCAGATAGTGGGGGTGAGGCCACGGCGCAGCTGCCGGAACAGCGCTCTCAAAGGCTGAGGCGCCGACGAAGATCTCCAGTCAGGTTTGGAGAATGGGTTGACTAGAAAGAAAGCCGTTGTGAACCAGGGCAGAATAAAACCCTACACGGCTTGGGGACCCGGGTAGTCCACCCCGACCCCTAGATAAGAAAAGTACATGAAGGACTGAATAAAAAGAAAAAGAGACAGAGACTTTTAAGAAAAAAAAATGTTGCTGTTGACAATTTTCATTGTTCACTTTTCATTGATGTGTTTATGCTCCGGTTGCCTAGGTAGTGTGGGGACTGTGTATTGCTGCTAGGTCGACGTGCATTATTACTTAAGTGGTAACTGTAATGCCCTCATTTATTATGTGCCTTGCCAGGACTTTGCCTCATGACATTTTGCCAGAAATGGTTTGCTATGTCTTTTGATTTGTATGAAGTAATGAGAACTGAAATGTTATGCTACTGTACTGGATTAGAATTTTGAGTAATTGCTATCCAGAGTGGGGGTAGTGTTGTAAGATATGCCATGGGAGGCGTTGTGCGCATGCGCGGGCGGGGCTTGAGTGAATAGGAAGGCGAAGCGAGAGGGAGAAGTTTTGTATGCAGTCAGGGCGGCAATCGGAGCGGTTGTGTTACGTTGTGCTGGTACAATAAACCGGTTAAAAAGGAGCCTCATGAAGTTACCCTCCCCGTGTGTTTATACTTGTAACGGTAGGGAGTTAACCCCGAAGGACACTACGGTCCTTCGGCCCTGGAGTTTCTTCACAAGATAAAAGTAATTCCCCTGACATTCTGACTACGGTCAGGATAACATCAGGAAAGGTTAACACAACATACAGGCCCGGAGTGGGCCCTGTAACCGGGATTTTAATTCACATCTAGGCCACTTTGATATGGACAATCGCTCACAATGCATTTTATTGGACTCATGTTAACCCTCTGAGGTCTAAGGCCTTTCAGAGGCTTTTAGGCTGCTTGCACCACCCTGACATTTTCAAGTATTTTCAGCTAACAGTAAGCATCTATGCAAAAGTGGAATATATGGTTGTATTGTGAAAAGCCTGACAAGAAATAATGTAATATATATATATATATATATATATATATATATTTGAAATCTGGAAGGTCTGAGGTTTCTAATGGTGTAACTTATGTGTTTCAATGACAAAAACTCACAGAGTTACAGATTTGTTTTTAGAGACATGTCAAATTGCCCTCTCAAGGGCACTTAGACCTCAATGGGTTAAGGTAGATTATGTTGTCAAGTTAACAGAAAACTTAAACTTTACACAGTGTAGGCTAATTCAAATTGAAACAAATAGGCTATGACAACAAAAAAGAAAAGCTATATTTGTATTTGAACATGAGTTATTTGACCAATCAAACTGCATTTGCCATCACAAAAAGTTCTCAACAACTTGCTCGTATCTGTGGATGTGAGTGTGGTTTACTGTGGAGTCAGGCTCCATGTTCTGTTTGTCTGATGCTCCACATGCATGGTACTAGTGCAATAGTCCCGTGGTGTTAGGCCCACATGTAGGCTGTCTTGTTAGTCTTGTTCAGGGATGCAAAATGAATTTCAGATTCAATAACAATTGATATCCCCAATACATCTTTTTTCATTCTTATTAAATGTATTTCTTTTAAAATAGGCTACCCATAATAATATTATGGCCATTTTAATGAATGCTACTTTTACAGTAATATGAACAGAAGGCCTATCCAAATCATTGCTTCGTTGCCAAGAACAGTTGACAAATACTGTTGACTTGGAAAAAAACAATGACCACACGCCTTTGATGCGCAAAGCTGTTCGATGTCGGGTTGCCTACAAAAGACCGATAGCAGCAAGAAGTCACCCTGCACTTGTAGCCTTGCTTGAGCGTATTCTTGGACGCACACAGAGCCGTAAAGTTAGTAGTAACGCCCGCTGAGATATCATATCAATTTATCCTCCCTCTCACATTCACCAAACGTTTTATTCACATTTCATTTGCAAACATGCATGCTGTTGAGTACTTGTTACTCTTATAAAATAAACTGTGAGGCTTATTTACCTGGTGAGACACTTTGTATGTGACTTTTATTGCCGCTCACATACTACAGACAGAAGACAGGCAAAGCATATCGAACACTGAGTGTATGCGCTCCTCATAGGGTAAAGCAATCGATAACAGAACATTCTAACAATATACTACATCCTCCCTTTTTAAGCATGAGAATCATATTTAACTTTACTGTAGTTCTGCATCTTTAAATTAACATATTAAGATTACCACAAGATATAAGCATTTTCATTATGCATTTTAACTTACATTCTTATACTGCAAAAACAACTTTTCGATCACATTGCATACAATTAAAAGCATTTATCATTCATAGTCTTTCATTCACGTTTGTCTTTCTGTTCTTTTTTTTTCAAAGACACAGATGATGGTTTTTTCAGGTGTCTGTTCTTTTTTTTTCAAAGACACAGATATATTTTTTGTTGTTTTTTTTCATGTGTCTGTCCTTTTTTTTTTTTTTTTCAAAGACAGTTGATGTATAATTATTTTTTTCAGTCTCTCTGTGGAAGAAAAATTGGGTAAGTATTCACCTCATTAAACAAGAACAAGTATACATAAACAAAGTCAGAACTTGACTTATCTGTAGGCAGGACTCAAGTGTTATTTCAACTCATAGTCCTTGAACCTTGCAGGAATCTTCACGAGTCTCCCACTTCTGGTGCTGTAGGTGGGCGCAGATGGAGTGGGACTGGATGGCTCACAGGCTGGTGTGCGTTGGTCTCGCTGGGCCTGTGATGTGCTGTCCTCTCTCTGTGAAGCGATGGGCTGCTCTGGAAGATCGTCGTCGTCCTCTCGATGAAGACTGGGGTGGATTCTCCGCAAATGACGTCGATTCCTCCGGAACGTGACACCACTGGGTGTCTGGACGTTGTATGCACGTGGTTCCTCTCGCTTGTGCAGGACCGTAGCTGGTTCCCAGCCACGACGTGTCGACATGTGCACTGTAGTGCCAGGAGCAAACTCTGGCAGTGTCTTTGTGTTGTGATTGTAATAGTGCACTTGCCTGGCTTGTAGGTGTTTCAGCCGTGAGTGGAATCCGTGTGGCACAGCTGGTTGCAGAACAGCTGTAGAGGTCGGCAGGGTGCTTCGCAGTACTCTTCCCATCAGGACTTGTGCTGGTGAAAACTCTGTTCCAGTCACTGGAGTGTTGCGTAGTGACAGGAGAGCTAAGTGCGGGTCTGTGCCGGCCTGTGTTGCTTTTTTAAGTGCATGTTTCACAGTCTTTACCATTCTCTCTGCTAGGCCGTTTGACTGTGGATATCCAGGGCTGGAGTGGATGAGTTTTATGCCCCATGACGATGCAAACTGTCGCATTTCAGAGCTGGCGAAAGGAACGTGATCGCTTACCAGCTCCTTCGGGATTCCATGTCTGGCGAAGATGGTCTTCATTTTGCGTATGACTGTGTGGGCGGTTTTGTCAGGTAAGTTGAGCACTTCTGGGTATTTTGACATGTAGTCCACCATCAGGAAATATGACTGTCCGTGTAGCTCAAAGATGTCTGCACCAATCTTCAGCCATGGCAGTTCAGGTATCTCGTGTGGAATCAGGGGTTCTTTCTGATTTTGTGGCTGGTTTTGTTGGCATGGGCGGCATTTCTCCACCTGGTTTTCGATGTCGTGCTTCATACCTGGCCAGTACATCACCTTTCTTCACGTCATCCTTGCAGTCACTGACAACAGCGCGGGACAGGGTATCAGCGACGTGCATCTCCTTGCCTGCTGTGTAGACGATTCTCAGGTCATAGCGTTGGAGCTGCAATAGCATGCGCTGGAGTCGTGCTGGTGCCTTGCTCAGGTATTTTTTGAAGATGACTTCTAGGGGCTTGTGGTCAGATTGTACAGTCACTGTGTTGCCATAGACATACTGGTGAAAGCGTTTGGTGGAAAAGACTATTGCCAGCAGCTCTTTCTCTATCTGAGCATAATTCTTCTCAGAGTCTGTGAGTGCTCGTGAGGCATAAGACAGTGGCCTACCTTCCTGCAGCAGACAGGCGCCGAGTCCGTCTTTTGATGCGTCGCACTGTATGGTGAGTGGCTTGCTCTGGTCGTAGAACTGGAGTACTGGGGCTTGCATGAGGGCGGTCTTGAGCTTCTCCAATGCAGCGGTGTGTTGGTGGCTCCAGTGCCAGGCAGCGTCCTTTCGTAGCAGCTCTCTGAGTGGGCTTGTGATGCTGGCTTCATTTGGGATGTATTGGCAGAGGTACCTTGTCATTCCCAGCAGTCTCTGTAGTGCTTTCTTGTCGTCTGGCTGCGGCATGTCTCTGATGGCGAACACCTTGGACTCGTCCGGCTTCACTCCCTTCGAGGTGACTACATGGCCCATGTATTTGACTGAGTCCACTTTGTACTGTATTTTGTCTTTGTTGAATTTGATGTTGTTTTTTCTGTGCAGTTGTCCATTACTTTTTGTAGAATGGCATCATGCTCTTCTTTAGACGCAGCGTCTGCGATGATGTGCACTCCTACAATGTTGCCGAATGTCTCACAGTTCTTTTGCTGGAAAACCTCGCTGGCGGACTTGATGCCAAAAGGAAGTCTCTTAAAGCGGAACCTGCCCCACGGTGTACTGAATGTGCAGAGCATCGATGAGGGCTGGTCCAGACTCACTTGCCAGTATCCGTCCTTTTCGTCTAGGATGGAGAAGATGGTTTTCCCTGACAGCCGGTGTAGTACTTCTTCTGGGGTTGGTATTGAGAAGTGCTGTCTCTTGATCGCCTCATTCAGGTCTCGAGGGTCCAAGCACACCCTGAGTGTCCCGTTTTTCTTCTCTGTGATGACAAGGCTATTTACCCATTCTGTGGGCTCCGTCACTGGTGCGATGACATCTCTTTCGACGAGGTCTTGTAGCGTCGTTTTCAGCCGGTCCATGACAGCGATGGGGATTTTCCTGCAGCCGTGCACAACTGGGGCCACATGTGGGTCTGTGTGGATGTGGTGCACCCCAGCAAACTGTCCCAGCCCACTGAAGACGGAGGAGTAGGCGTCCACTAGCTCCTCTTTCGTGGCTGGTGCTTTGAGTGCGATGGTCTGCATTCTTTTCACCAGCTGCAGCTGTTCACATGCGTCTCGGCCCAGGATCGGTGTGGAGGAGTGCTTAGTGATGAAGAACAGAAGATCTGTCGTCGTTCTGGCCACATCACAGGTAAGTCTCACGGTGCCCTCCGGCTTCAGACGTGTTCCTCCATAGGCGACGAGTGTGATGTGTGTGGGTTGCAGCTGATGAGGACCCGGAATCTTCTGCAAAATGCTCAGGGGTAGCACATTTGCATCTGCCCCAGTGTCCAATTTAAACTTGACCTCTGTGTCTTTTATGTTGGCTGTTGTGTACCACGAATTATCTTGTTGAGTGCGTTTGGGTTCAGTACAGGACATTGTTGATATGAACAGTGACTCTACCTCAAGATCGTGCACGCCCCGGGCAGTGGCTCCTCTGTCTTGTGTTGACGCACACATCTTCGCGTAGTGGTTCTTGTTGCAGTTGTGGCAGATGACACCAAACGCTGGACACTGACGAGGTTTGTGCGCCCCGCCGCACTTTCTGCATTTGTTTACATTGCTGCTGGCTGCCTGTGTCTTTCTCTCAGGTGGTCGTGACATTTTTTTCATGGCGACTCTCCCCTTCTCGTAGCTGGCAGACACCTTGCGAAGAGCCTCTACGGATGCCTCTGGCTGCGCCGATATCATGGCTCGCATCTGTGATCTCGTAACTTCAGCAGCTCTACAGATATCAACAGCTTTATCTAGAGTTAAGTCCGTTTCACGCAGTAATCGCTCCTTCACGCGAACGTCTGGCACAGAAAACACTAGCTTGTCTCTTATCATGTCATTCTCAGTTTGTCCAAATTCACAGTTCTTACATTTTTGGCGAAGTTCAGTCACGAACTGGTCTACGTTGACTCCCTCAGACATCGGTAGTGACCAGAACTGATGGCGCTCGAATACAATGTTCTTTTTCGGAATGCAATACTTTCTGCAGGCATCCAATATGTGCTTCACCGTTAGCTCACCGGGCTGTCCATCCTCACCCGCTTCGACAAACACATCCATTGTGTTGTAGATCTCGAGCGCTTCCTCGCCGACCGTATGCAGCATTATGGCTATCTTCACTGGTTCAGCTTTTGTGTCCGCTCCCGTAGCCGTCATATACAGCTGAAACCGTTGCTCCCATCGGCGCCAATTCTCGCTGATGTTGCCGGTTAGCACTAGCGGTGCTGGAGGTTTAAACTGGTCCATCGTAGCTTGCTAACGTTAACGTACGTTCTATCACTTGAAGACGTTAAAACTAAACTTTTCTTTCTACAGCGGAGGATCTATCGAAAACTATTGTAGTCTCGCGTCTCATGTAGATTAAGAAAAGACCACTTCTGACACCATGTTGAGTACTTGTTACTCTTATACAATAAACGGTGAGGCTTATTTACCTGGTGAGACACTTTGTATGTGACTTTTATTGCCGCTCACGTACTACAGACAGAAGACAGGCAAAGCATATCGAACACTGAGTGTATGCGCTCCTCATAGGGTAAAGCAATCGATAACAGAACATTCTAACAATATACTACACATGCCAAGATTGTCGTTGATCCTCATCCTATTACTTGTGTTACTGGACTTCTTATTGAGCCTCACCTGCGCGCTGCTGTCATGCTACGGAATGTGGCCATTATTGATTCAAAACTTGTCGACGCGTCATGCCTCCAAGGTATATGCACATTGGTTTTTAGTTTTGGACTGAAAGCGAGAACCTCTTTCTCTGTAAACCCAACATTTCCGAGCTGATTGTGAGTTGCGTCAAGTAACATCCTAATTCCCTCCGACGTTTGCAAACTAACTGAAGCTTTCAAAAGTTTCATTACAAACCATTCAGATTGTTTATCGCGAGGCATTTCATGCAATGCTTGGGAGGGAGTAATGGCATGAGCTGTCACTTCACCTTTGCTTTCTTTTATCCTACCTGCGCTTTGATTCATCATTTCGTCTCTCTCTCGCTCGCTCTCTTTCCCCTTTTAATCGCGTTTGCTGTTCTTCAAGAATACAAATAGGGTTAAGCACACGCCACGGCGGTTCTCCAGTGCTCGCGCCATGTCTGGGCTCTCAAGGCGCTTCCAAATAACGCCAATTGTCACGAACTTTAAGTATTATTTTAAGAAAGTAAAGATGAGTTGAATTTTAATCCATACAATGTCCTGTTCCTATGCGTTTCTGACTCCTCATTTTTGCTGACTTCTGTTGTGGTAGAGGTAGTAGAAAGGGATGCATTTAATATGGCTATTATTAGGCTACACGCAGATTTACAGAAAGTTCACCTTTCTTCGCGCATTTCGCCGGGCCTCCCCAGGGACTCTTTGGCGCCTAGATGGTTGCACCTTAATATTCTGCTGTGGTGCTGCCGGTGGCTGCGCTGTCATGGTGAATATTTATGCAGACTACAAGTGATCATTGCATTTAGAATAACCCAAGTGAAAAAAATACTGAATTTAAAAATATTTCCTCATGGTCCAACGGGCCACACCCACATTTTGGGCCGGGAAATGTCCCGATAGTTATAATGGCCACCCCGGCATTGTATGTGAATGACCTTGCCTATATTGGGGGGTGTCATCATATTGGGGGGTCTGGCTGGAGTCCCCCACCACTGAAAATGTCTGCCAGTGGTCATTTCTATATCAGGGGAATATGATGAACAATTCATGATAGGTTTCAAGAGGTAACCTCACCAGCTGATCTAGCCCATTTTTTACCCCCCAATTAATGATGTCTGGCAAGCCCCGCCCACCATCAAAAACATCTGGCAGTGGCCATTCCTCAATCAGGGGACCATCTCAAACAATTTCAAGTGGTTCAAGTGGTAACCTCACCAACTGATCTAGACCATTTTTGGGGGTGTCATCATACGGGGGCGTCTGCCGGGGGTAATCCACCACTAAAAATGTCTGGCAGTGGTCATTTCTCTATCAGGGGACTATGATGAACAATTTACAACAGGTTCCAAGTGGTAACCTCACCAACTGATCTAGCCCATTTTTGGGGTGCCAGTTTTACAGCCCCCCTGGCCACACCCACCAGAGGGAACCCGGCAGACGTGCTGATCCTCTATCTGGGGACCATACCAGACATCATAGTACCTATAAAAATTGCTAACCTTCCCAACTAGGCTGACCCCCCTGGGCTCCTGGTCTATCCTGGACAGGTGGACAGGTCAGAGATCAGTGTGGAGCAGTGCCGTGCAGTTTTAGCATGCTGAGCCATTGCCTAGGGAGCTGATTCCAGGGCTGGTGACGGCCATTGCCAACTCACTCATGCAGAGTAGTGTCTCTGCAACACTGCACAATAGTAGACCTGTAATGGTCATGTAAAATTCAGATGTTGGAAATATGTGGATGGAATGACAGCAGAGGAGGTTTTATCATAGAGGTAGAAAATAACAGAGGTGACAAGGCAATTTGCGACAGCACAGGGAAATGGCACATGGAGCTTCCCAACTTCCGTAGGTAGTGTAGGCACCTTCAGTCAATGCAAGTCAATGGAGAACACACCCACCCTTGTCAAAAAATTGACTAAAACTGTGTGAAGATGAAGTAACACATTAATCAAAGACCAGATTTGAAATGGCAGGCTAAATATCTACTTAAATCATATGAGTCGATAAAATACATAACATACATAACATTTAAAAATCAAATTATATATTTTATGAACATAGTTAGCAACACACTTCAACTATTGTCCTTGTATGGTGTGTTGATGGACATTTTCAAATGATTGAGCCATTTTTGACAGAGGTGAGCCTCCTCCGTTAATTTCCATTTCTCTGATCTACCTACAGATAATGGCCGCTACAGATTGCCGTAAAAAAAGGGGGGCGGAGTCACCTCTAGTGTTATTTTCTACCTCTATGGGTTTTATACTCTCTATGCTCCATCTAGGATTAACCTTAGTCTTTTTTCTGTTTTAGAACCTGCACTTGTGTTCTGTATATTTCTTTTGCACTTTGTTTCAACTAGTGATATCGTCGGCTATGATTAGGTCCTCGATTATACTGTATGTTGCTTTGGTAAAAAAAAGTGTCCGCCAAATGCAATGTAATGTAATGTAACATAATTCTTGTAGCTTTTTCCAATGTTTACGTCCGGCATAGTTGAGCCAGACAGCACAGCACG
The DNA here is from genome assembly GCF_034702125.1 of Engraulis encrasicolus. Classification (NCBI taxonomy): domain Eukaryota; kingdom Metazoa; phylum Chordata; class Actinopteri; order Clupeiformes; family Engraulidae; genus Engraulis; species Engraulis encrasicolus. The sequence goes on along the minus strand of NC_085859.1, from coordinate 55,469,992 downwards.
GTGTTTCCATGAAAGGAGCTGGAGAGGTAGCCTGATTATCATCAAATTTATATTAAAAAATGAATAAATAAAAATTAAATCTCTTCGAGAAATGGTCTGACCAAGAGCATAACAATGAACATTTCCCAAACGGCATGGTTGACCCACCTCCCTTGGTTTGTTAGTGGGTGTTTGCTTCCCGACAAAGTGGGAGGAGTTCCCGGCCAGCTCAGAAACGATATTTGTATTCCTGCTGGCCTGACTATGGAGGCAACTCTGAAGGTGTTGTGTCACTAGGAGGGCGTGGCCTGGCTAGTGGAGAGGGGATGGAGTGAGGTGTAAGATGACAATGGGGCTACTAAAGGGATGTGGAGGTTGGGGCAGGGTAGAGTAGTGAAAGGCACTACCAAGTAGGTGGAGAGTGGATGGAATGATGTATAACAGGGCAATGGGGCTGCTCAGTGGATACAAAGGGCAGCAATTAGAGAGTCCTGTGGTCCAACTTCACAGGTAAAAATGAAAAGCAGCTTGGTACAGTTCGCTCTCCAACTGAGAGACTGAACAGCACGTATCGCAATCACCAACCACTGTGTGTGTGTGTGTGTGTGTGTGTGTGTGTGTGTGTGTTGGGAGGGGGGGTTATGATGGAACAGCTCATCTTAGCAAAGGGTGCCTACAGAGAAACTAATTTTTGCTGTGTGTATGCGTTCATGACTATGTGACTGTATACATTCTGTGTGTGTGTGTGTGTGTGTGTGTGTGTGTGTGTGTGTGTGAGAGAGAGGCTGGTCCAATTGCCTCAGCTGGGTCTCCTGTGCTTCATCAGACTCCACTTGATGACACACTTTACAGGCTGTGGCCGATGAACAGAACTCCCTCTCTCTCTCTCTCTCACACACTCTGTGTGTGTCTCTCTCTCTCTCTCTCTCTCTCTCTCTGTCTCAATAAAAGCTTTGTCTCTTTGTCTCCGTGTCTCTTTCTGTCTGTCTGTCTGTCTGTCTCTCTCTCTCTCTCACTCTCTCTCCCCCCTCCACCCCCCTCTCTCCCACTCCCCCCCCCCCTCTCCATACTCGAACTCAACCACACACTCAACATAATACACTTCAAGCTGTTTCCTAAACATTCAGAGCCTGTGAGATGATGGACAGATATCCACTTGAGTCCCGACTTTAAAGAGATCTAATCTCATCCCTCCTGTTCATCTACACAACATGTGTCTTGGAACCCCAACGATACCCCTCTACCCCTCCCCTCCATCTCACGACTTGATATAGTTTACACAATACATTTTACAGTGTGATTTCAACACTTAGGGTGAATGCCAATATGCAGACTTCCATCCTCCATTGCCGGCTTCTTGTGACCTTATGATGACGTCACTGACAACAGAAAATTAATTCAATATCTTGCCAAAGCACAATTCTAATATAATTTCCTCATTTGCAATCAGGATGGTATATGAAGAGCAGTCCCCCAAAAATTGATGTGACTAGGCTGACAGCGGGCAAACTTTATTATTTTTTTTCTCCACAGAGGCGGGGTGTCAGCAAAATGCGAGGCCACAAGGATAAGTGGAGGACTCCACAAGTGGAGTTCACATATTGGAATGCACCCTTAGAGTTCCAATGTAACACTCATAATGTTGGTTGTATTCTCTAAATATACTAAAACAAAATGGACTGTGTAGATGTAATCCTCCATATCTATGAGGAGTACAGTCAATGTTTTTTACACTCTCTGCGTCAGTCATTTCAGCACCACGGCCAGCTCCCAATTCAACTATATGCAATTCTTTACCCAGAAAGACACGGCCCCTGTTACCAATGAGCGGTAACCAGAATGACAATGTGCAAGTCGTAATGTATACCTAAATGCCCTGTAAACTGACATAGTGATGTGGTAGTATGGAGTATTCCGTTATTTAGTTTTTCAGTGACTATTACCACTGGTCCACTGTTAAGGGGCCAAACAGGCAGGCAAACTGTATCTGGTCTAGCATTGGTGTCTGGTGTGATGACACATTAGATGTGGTGCCAGCCAGGGCAGCTGATAGAGGTGGGCAAAGGGGTCAGCTGTCCCGGGCACAGGGAGATGGGAGGCCCAGAATTGGGTCCTCATTACATTGAATGTATTGAGTGGTGGGGCCCTTTCAAAGGACTTTGTTCCGGGCCCAGCTGAAGCTGTCAGCGGGCATGGTGCCAGCTGCCATGCTGTGAAGGGCAAAACCCATGCATACAGTATTTCCATACCAACTACAAGCTAGAAGCACATTAGCTGAAGGCGTCTGCCATACTGTTAAGGTCAGGAAAGTGGAATACGTATTTCTGAATGAAGCATATCTCCGGCACTGCACAAAGAAAATCAGATCACACCACAGACAGCACCAACCCACTCAGGTCATGACGGCATATTTGCCAAGCATCACCTCAATCAGATGAAAGTGTGTTGAAAAATGCTACCCACACAGGCACGCACTTGTGCGCGTCCACATAAATATTCACCAGTGGAGAAGCAGAAACTATCCCCTGAACTCAAATGCTCCTGAGGGGGTTTCTCATTCCATTCCATTCCATGCCATTCCATAGCTAACACAATTATGTAAAGAGAGTTATTTAAGCACAGTATTAGTTACAGTCCCTGGAGCTATGTGGTATGAGGTGTAATGCTTAAGACCACTTCAGCCATATGAAGGTGTAGGTATTCTACCCAGATTCTTCCTACTGGTTAGGGTGGGATTTGAACCTCCAACCCTTATTCCCAGACGAACACTCTCTCTAACCATTGAGCCACCACTGCCCCACTCACTGAAACCAACATCCTCCTCTGCTTACATTCAGTTCAGTGTCATTTATACAGCAGCAATGCCACATATGGTGCTCTGCATTGGGATTTAGCGCTTGACTAGACACAAATACTCTCTTCAGACTGATTAATTGCTGATTCGTGACCCCAAGAGACCTTGTTGATGAATTTGGATAACACAGATGGGAAGAGTCACCAAAACACACTAGTGTGTGGATTAGCATGCCCAAAACCCACTTCACACACACAAGGTAAACACACCGCGCACGTGCACACTCACACACACACGCACGTGCACACGCACATGGTTGGTTCTCAGGCACACAGGTACACATTGCATTGTGTGTGTGTGTGTGTGTGTGTGTGTGTGTGTGTGTGTGTGTGTGTGTGTGTGTGTGTGTGTGTGTGTGTGTGTGTGTGTGTGTGTGTGTGTGCCCGCGTGCATGCAAATCACAGCTGCACCCTTCTTCCCTGTATGCAAAGCAACTACAGCGGATAGTAGTGGCTATCCTAGATGATAGCCGACACCCTTTGAATAGTGAGTTCCAGTACCTCCCCTCTGGACGGAGGCTGGTAGTTCCTGGTTGCAGAACCAATAGGTTCAAAAGCAATTTTGTCCCAGCTGCAATTACTTTGCTAAACAAGATGTAAAATAAACCTATGTATTTGTAAAAATGCTCTTTGCACTTTAGATGCGCCAGGAGTGTGGTGTCACTTCTGCCATGGTCCTGCAGTGGTTGTATGAAGTGTTGTGGCCCACCACTGCAGTTAGTTTATACCCCCCCCCCCTTGTGTGTATATGTTGTATGTGTATTCAGTCAAATGTCAAACATTTTATTTATTTCTTTTTGTAGCCTACATGTGTTTTTTAAGACTCCATGTTTATGTGTCATGTGTCTTTGTGGTTCTGATGTAAGGACAGCCATCTTCTCTTTTAAACTGCAAACCCAGTTTACCTTTGGGTACCAATAAAGTTGAACTGAACTGAACTGAACTGTGGTTGTATTAAGGAGTCCTATATACACCAATCTGTATGTGCAGAGAATACCATTGAGTCTCCCTGAACAGCAGGCACGTGCACTCCAATACAGCAGGGGAGGCACTGCCTCACAAGCTCCACATGAGAATGATGAGATGCAGTAAATGTGAATAATAGTAACAATAACAGCAATTGTTTTCGAGCATCTGCACCATAACTACCATTTGAGTAGTATTTAAACAGTTTCACTCATTTTCAATCATTTCCGTGGCCAAAATCTTAATATTTGCCCATTTCATGTCAAATTGCTCCGAATACGCTGAATTTGGGGCAACTCTGAACTTGCCTCACCCCAGATTGCGCAATCCCTCGTTAACAAGCTTGAGCGCATGCGCCATTTTGCTCGTTCTGTGAACACAACCTGGTAATATTGTATTAAATGTTTTTATACACTTAATAGAAGTATGTATGGTGTGCCCTCATTTCCTGATCATTTTTTACTATTTTCTACGTGTGATTATCATTTCTTTACTCTGAACGCTTTGGCTTAACGTCCACTGAAAGATGCAGTGCTGAGGCGAGCAGTAGCCTGACCGCAGACTCCTGGCGTTGAGAGTCTTGCTGGCCAGTTACGTCATAGCGAATCTGAAGTTCACAATACAGTCAGTCGGTGTTGTTGGCTAGCTTGTTCACTTTGACTGCTACAAGTGGATTTCATAACGAAACTAAGAGCATTCTCAAAGTTGGATTTCCAAGGGGAATATATGTGATAAAGAATGGAGGACCGACAGAGCAGAAGGGTTTGCTACTGCAAGTGACCGGTCAGAAGATTAGAACTACCCGATCATTTCAAAGTGAGTGGTAGGCCTACAACAGAAAAGATTTTTTGTTTCCCCTGTGTCTTGTTTGCAACCAGCGAGAATGTGTGGAAGACCATACGCATGGGATTTTACGACTTAACAATTCACTAAGGAGCCTCACGAAACACAAATTCTCACGGCTACTCATATTCAATGCCAAATTGCTTTGGAGACGTTTGGGGCGTCTCGAATAGATGTGGCTTTGGATGAACAGCACCGGCTAAACTAACGTTAGCATGCACAACGCCAAAGTGATGGAGAACCGTGAAAGAGCGGCGCATGGACCCGATGTACGAGTTAAGGTAAGACCCAGGGCTGGACTGGCAATCTGGCAAACCGGGCAAAATCCCGGTGGGCCGACGCCCTAGAGGGCCGGTGATGTCGGTTTTTAAAAATAATTGTTATTAATGTTTAAAAAAAATGTGACCGGCGGCCCACAATTTCGTGCTGACGGCCCTCGGCCCTCCTCCAATGACATCAGCCCACACATAAAGGGGCTAGAGGAAGGGGGTGTCCCATTGGTGCATCTGAGTCGGACTTAACTATTCATTGCGGCCCCACCCCTACCCTGCATTACGCGCGCAAATTTGAGACACAAGCGATGGAGAGACTAAAACTAAAAGGTGGTGTGGAAAAGCTTGCGGAAAAGGGATAAAAAACTTGCAGCAGAGGCAAGATAATGTGTTCACGCATGTAGTGTTGTAGCAGCAGGAGAGGGACAACAACTTCTGCATGTTGGAAATGATGGAGCACGCTAGGAGACAGCAGGTGGTGAAAGCGGCAATAGCCTCTACGAGCCCTGACAGGTATGAGTCAAGTCAAGATCTGTTCTTTCAAACTTTAGGATATTCCATGCCTCTCCCCAACTCTCACTTCAGCATTAAACATTAATATTAAATAGGCCATTAATTTCCACCACCATAAGTGTGCTTGAGTGCTTTGAACCGGTCGCACGACTCGCGGACCTATTGAGAAGACAAACATTCCATACACCAAACCACTGACGTGAATAATATAGTAGCCACGGCAGTGTGCCAAATGTATAGCATTAAATGAAACACCAGTGGTGTTGTTCTAAAGCATTCCGTGTACTAAATGCGTTTCGAAGACTGTCAAACTCATGCCTATCTCTCACTAAATATTCAGCGATTGTTTGCGTAATCACATTTACCACTCAGTGAAAATGTCGTGTAACGGTTGTCGCGTCTCGCGTGTGGAAAACAAAAAAAGGTTTGCCAAACGGATTTTTTTTTAATTCTTGGAGCACAATCAAACCATATTCTGTAGGTAAAGACCTAGCATCTCTCTCTATCTCTCTCAGCTGTTATTTTATCCAGGACAATTAGAAATAATAAATGATTGAAGAATGTTTTTTTTTAATAAGCTTCTGATAGGCTACAGTTTTATCTGTAGACTATTTTATATGTAGCCTACCACTTTCAGCACTGCTCATTTTGAAACTTCAGCATGTTAATAATGCTTTCTTAACATATTTGACACACTAAAGCATTGTGGTGATCATGATTTTCTTTCATCATTCAAGCTATTAAAGTAGCTTCCTTATGCAATGAGAGATGCATTTTGATAACAGGAAATTAACCCCTCTTCTAATGCACCTGTTAGAAGAAACCCTCAATTTAACATTAATCTAGGTCAATTTATGAGTAGGCTATACACTGAAAACTATATTAATTTGAATATTTTGCAAGTGCTGCATACATTGTGATAAATAATCTATCTCCCTCTTCTCATCTAGTCAAACCAGGCCAGGATGAGGTTGAGTTAGAGAGAGAAGTAGAGTAGGCCTAGATTACTTTTGCTGTGAGTGTGGTCATCTATTGCATTTCTAAACCACTGCCCAAACTAAGATTCAATTTAAATAAATAGTTGATATAGTCAGCACACATTTCCTGGTGTTTTCTGGTAGCTGAAAGAGAGATTCATGCATGAATATTGCGCCTTTTTGTATAAGCCGCTTGGTCAATAAGTAGTCGGATGTGCTCTGCTGATTATGAGGGGCCGGTCTGGGCCAAAAATGCCCGGGCCATTTTGTTCTCCCAGTCCAGGCCTGGTAAGACCAGTGTTTCCTATGTGTGTGAAGCCTGTGTTTGTGAGACCCGTGGGGAGAGAGAGAATCCGCCGTGATTCTGTCCGGTGTGGTAGCTTTTGTGATAGGCACCGGATTATCATGTGCCCTGTAGCCTAACTGTTTGTAAAGTTGAGTACAGGGTACCGTTGAGGCAAATCAAATATACCCGTGTAACTACAAGACTCTGATTTAATTCCAAAGTGTAGGCATAACATAAATGACAGTCCCAAAATATTTGGTGACCATATCGAAGCTTGTGTAATATCTGTTTATGTTGACATTCGCTTCCTGCCACACCTTTGTCCCACATCGCTTGCCGTAGCCTCGTACAAGTAGATGTTGGCCTACATTTGCACGAGAATCCAGTGCGTATCACAAAAGCTATCACACCGTTTTTTTCGCCGTGGTGCTCAGCGGTCTATATGACACAGTGTTTTGAATCCTGTGTGTCTTTCATTGAGCATCCGCCGTGATGCTCAGTCCACATTTGTGTGTGAGAGCAGTGGGCTGTGAAGGAGCTTACACTCTCCACTACTCTCTCCTCCCCTCCCTTCCCCTCCTCTTCTCCTCTCCTCTCCTCTCCTCTCCTCTCCTCTCCTTTCCTCCTCTCCTCTCCTCTCCTCTCCACTCCTCTCTTTTCCCATCTCCTCTCCTCTTCTCTCTTCTCCTCTCCCTCTCCCTCTCCTCTCCTCTCCTTGAGCTCCTCTCCTCTCCTCCTTTCTCCTCTCCTCTCCTCCTTTCTCCTCTCCTCTCCTCTCCTCTTCTCTCCTCCTCTCCTCTCCCCTCCCCTTCTCTCCTCTCATCTCCTCTTCTCTCCTCTCCACTACTCTCCTCTGCTCTGCTCTCCTGTCCACATTGGTGCTGTGTGGTTTATGTGAGACCACTGTTTGAATCCTGTGTGTGTGTGTGTGTGTGTGTGTGTGTGTGTGTGTGTGTGTGTGTGTGTGTGTGTGTGTGTGTGTGTGTGTGTGTGTGTGTGTGTGAGAGAGATCTAATAGCATTTTCTCTGCGGAAATGCAGTATGTCAAAATATGTAGGCCTACCTTATGTTAAGAAAGCTGCTATGACATATGGAACTTGTCGGTAGGCCTATTTGGCAATTATTTATTTGAAAATCTGATATTGAAAAAGTTACTGCCTCACCAGCCATAAATCCCACCGCACGTCACTGCTGAACAGACATGCTCTTCAGTGTGGCATTCAGCATTCTACACCAGGAGCAGGAGTATTACTGCTTACTGCTCACAACCAGCCCTGGCAGGGCGCTCCCCTAGGTGGCCGCTGGTCTCTGCCTGAGGTTTCTTCCTGACTATAGGGTTCTTTTTTTCTCAGACCTCACTGAGCTTCTTCTTTTCTTTTCCCTACAAACTATGATCACGCGAAAGGGTGTTTTTCCTCACCCCTGATGCCACCAGGGACCACATCTGAGCGCCCAATCTCTGTGTTAAATCCATCTCTAACAATGATGTTCTTTCCCATTTGTTAAGCACTTTGAGTTACATGCCTTGTATGATACAGTGCTATACAAATACAATTATTATTATTATTATTATTTTTAGTGAGAGGAGATAGTAGTATCCCCATGACAGTCATGCAGCCACAGGAACAGGGCTGTGCGTTATAGCACAATATCTACGCTGATATCAACCATCTTGGCCAATCAGAAGTTGCTAAACTATTCAAGTAGATGATATATTTGTGTAATTCTCATGGTGTGTCTCCTTGGTGTAATACTGATCTCCTACGCATTTCTCTTCAGTTCTATAGTACACAGTACTATTCAGTGTATTTGTGTGAGTGTGTTACATAATCTTTTCATGTTTAGTTTGTGTTTGAAATTTACTGCTCCCTGCTGATAGTTTCGCCTGATGAGAAATACACACATACAAGCACACACACAAAGGCAGGCACACATGAACGCATGCATGTGCAAACACATGTGCACACACACAAAATCATGAACGCAAGGACGCATAACATACACACGCACGCACACACGCACAGTACAGTAATTGGTACTTGAAGCAGATTTCATGGCTGATGCCATGCAGGAGAATGTCATTAGCAAGCATGATGATACCTTATCATGAAAAAGTATCTCTACATATTGTCTTAACAATATTAACTTGTGATTTGGTCACTAGTCTTTTGCCAAGGTACAGTCAGATTTCTTACATAGACATGTCAATTTTATGGCATGGCTAATTCATGGGTGAATGGCTTATGCAAGCAATTTTGGGGCAGTTCCACACCAGTTGTGCAGTCGCCTTGCTGAAAAGACTACATCATAACAACATTGCTATGACATCACTGAGACACTTAAGTATCAGATTAAGATTTGATCATTACAATTTTGGTGACAGTAAGGTTATGACATAGGCTCTGCGCACAGGTGTTAAGAGTTTGTTCCAGGGAGTAAAACTGTTACTAAACATCATGTATACGTCAGTGTGGTAGTGTACGCTGTCACATCCAAAATTGTTTTCTGAGTGATACTTGCACACCAATGTTTACCTGAGCATAAGGCATTTCAAATAGCTTTTTGGTTCGGAGTCAGGTAGACCGAGCCCAGCTGTTTTGGAGGTCTCTGTCTGCTTGATTTTGTGTGCACCTGTGTAAGGTTGTTGGCTTTTTTCACAACTTTCACAACACAAAAATGTGTGTGATTTCCTTTCTACTTACTGATATACCAAAGTGAGAGTGAGAGTGAGAGAGAGAGAGAGAGAGAGAGAGAGAGAGAGAGAGAGAGAGAGAGAGAGAGAGAGAGAGAGAGAGAGACTCACTGAATGAATGGGCAGGTAGTACTTGTGAAAGAATTCAGTCTGGGAAAAGATAGGCCTTGGTTCATGTAGGCTACATCTTTACAAAGCTGGGTCTGAGCACAAGTGTCCATGTGAAAGTGAATGTGACATCAGTGACCCTCCCTGTCTGAGTAGCAGAGGAGGTGCTCCCCTCTGGGGCCACTACAGAGCTCAGAGCCAAGATGGAGTCACAGTATTATCACGCCCTTCTCTAACCCTGTGAAGTAGAGCCACAATGGAGATGCAGTCCCTATATGACCCCATGCAGTCAATATGAGCCTATAAACCAGATCCACAATGGAGTTGCAGTGAGCCCAGTCACCTATGTACAATACCATGTCTAGAAATGTCACACACACACACACACACACACACACACACACACACACACACACACACACACACACACACACACACACACACACACACACACACACACACACACACACACACACACACTTTCACACTACCGTCTGCATCTGTAAGTAAAAAGTGGGACACTGGGTAAGATGACCCCTTCGTCACCCCTAAACAATCCCACTTCACAGTTAAATGGAAACTGCACAGGTATTTCATTGCTCCTCCCTCAAAGCCCCAAGACCCTGAAACCCTTGACCATTGTGCAGTCTGAAATCCTCCGGCTTCTAAATTTCTCATTCTGAGCCAAGACGACCATACAGTTAAAATAGCTGTTCATTCCTATAGCTAAATATCCCTACAACTGAATTTCGGTCCACTAAGACCACTCATACATGTATCATCATTTGTTGGTAATATAGACATAAGGCCAACATAATTCACCCACTGCATGCAATTCAATTCACTAGATCAGCTGAAATTTACCTGTGTCGACACGGTGTGCCAACATGGCACCACAAACTATAACTGAGACCTTGAACAGAAATAAGTTGAAGCATCTGTATTGGCTTAACAACCCCTGACTAAGCAACAAAAAAGCCAAAACAGTAAACCTAATAACCTCTCTAACACTATGCTGTCAAAAACTGTATTGTCACTGCAGTGATAAAATAAAATCTCTTCAAACAGAACAAGCCATTTCTGAGCCAAAAAAATGCACCATGGCATCACTATGGGCACACAGTAAAACCCTTCATTACCTTGACACAAAATGGCTGCTCAGCTTACCAAAGTGCAGTATCCTGACAGCTTCATCGTATCCTTACTAGGATCTGAGATAATGTAATGGCACCATCTCCAACTGCTGTATCATCTGGAGTCTCAATCTAAGCCAAGTGTCAATCTTGCCTGTCCAATTGGCACCTACCAAAAAGACATGATACTGTGTATTATAGCCAGATGGGGAGGAGGCAAAGTGGAGCTAAAATGTCTCTTGCTCTGTGAAGTCAAGTCAAAGACTCCTCTACCTTCTCATTCTCACCTTCATCTGAAAGCACTGTCATCTTACTCTCTCTGCACTTCTGCCTTGTCTGCCATTCCCACTTCCACTTGCTTTTGGCCCTTAAACTTAGTTCCGTGGGTGCATACAGTATAAGTGTAGTAACCCAATACTTTCAAGGGTAAAGATAAGTGCTTTTAAACCCTTAAAAGTGGAGGGAAGGCAGGTGTAGACTTGGAATGTAGTGGCATAGCTACTTACCCAAGTGTATAAACATAAATTCCAACTGTAATCAACAAAGAAAGCTGTCAACAACTGAAAGTGCTCTAAAAACACAGAATATTTTCATAATTCAATGAAAACGAAAATGTTCTTGGAAATTCCGTTTCATAGCTTTGTAATAGGCACTCAAATATTACTTCACCTCACTTTGTTTATACTGTTCACAAATCTCACGGAAGAGTTTGAAGAATATCTCATAATATTATTATTTTCCATATAATATATCCACCGGTATATTATTATTATCAGAAACTAAAATGAGGATGGTTATACATATGAAGGCTTTCAAGTTCTTTACAAGTTTTCCTGCTTTTGAGGTCTATCTCTATTTCTATTGCGATGTTAAATACTCTTCCACTTTGTGCAGTAAGATTTGGACCCCTAATGCTTTTCACTTTGGTGCCTAGGGGTGTTTTACCTTAGAGGGCACTCAAAACAAATTGAGCAATAAAAGAGGAGAAATAGGATTGCTTGCTCACCCCATTTTCTCCTTTGTGTACCTCTAGCTCCATTTTGTGTCCTTTATTGTAAGCATCTGCTAAGTGTGATTAAATGTAATGCAGTCAAATTGTACACAAGTTCTGTAGAAATGCTGACTTTGTGTGCCGCCTCTTAAAAGACATTCCCTAAAAACTGAAAGCACCAAAACACAGCTAAAGTGAGAGAACATTGTAATAACTATCTATCTCACCTTTTGGTTTAGTTGAGCCCAAGATGACAGCCAGTTTCAAAGCAAAGCTGCAGTCGTCATCAGTAGGGGGGTGGGGGATTGCCAGCATGGCATTGCCTGTGTGTGTGTGTGTGTGTGTGTGTGTGTGTGTGTGTGTGTGTGTGTGTGTGTGTGTGTGTGTGTGTGTGTGTGTGTGTGTGTGTGTGTGTGTGTGTGTGTGTGTGTGTGTGTGTGTGTGTGTGTGCGCGCGCGCGCGTGCGTGCGTTTGCACAGAGGGGAACACTGACCGTCCATCCTCCCCCGTCTGTGGTCATGTCACAGTAGACCTGAAAGCCGGCAGGGAAGTGGACAGGGAAGACGGAGTAGAGGCCATCCTCCCTCTGGCCACTGGCATATATTCCATAACATCATGGACACAAAACTCTCCATACCATTTATTGTTGTTGTTGTACTTTTGTCGAGTTTTGTATGTCTGAATGTATGGGTTTTTTGTTTTTATGTTATGCTCTGTAAAGCATTGGGTGTCTTGAAAAGCACTATACAAATCCCATGTATTATCATTATTATTATTATATAAAATACAGGGGTCACAGGGTGTTTACAGTTCAGAAAGGAATGTTCATTTTTAGATATACAGTGCATTCTCAAAGCATTATCTGTAATATCTATGATTCTTCTCTGAAAGTCTTTAGTTGGATTGCCACTTTGTCTTGGTTGTTGGTATGCAACGCATGGGCGTGTAAAACGTATTATTACGTCGTCGGTACTCAATGTGTTAAAAGTGTTCATTGTTATATTGTACAGTTTGCTCTGATTCTGTCATGGGATGATGATCCTTTGAGGCTTTAACTTGGTTTATGTTGTAGAACATTGTAAAGCTCAGTGTCAGCTCATTGAAGCCAAACAAGAGTGTGAACATTTGCTCAAAATAAGGGTTAACGTTGCCTTGTACTGTATATGGATTCCAAATGGACAAACATTTGTGCTGCGGGTGGAGCTCAGAAGAGCAAAATGCTAAGCGGACAATCACGTGAGCACAACTTTTAAATGACAGCAGCTTCCAAACAAACGGAAACTGCAGAGACACACTCAGCTGCATGTAGGCTACAGCACAGATGTTTGTAACCGAGAAAACCCTGAGACGAGATGCAACATTGTCATTCCTTTACCTGTATAGAAGACAAGTAGACACTTCACAAAAGCCTTAGCAATGAAATGAAACATTAACTACATTACTCTTTGCAGCCGACACTTTACCAATGTCATTGTGATTGCAATGGCCTGAGTCACATTAATTGGAGTATAACTTTATATGAATAACTTTTTGGAGCATGAAGGGTGAGAATGTCCATGCTGAATTAAATGTACTGGCAGAGTCTGAAACACTTAACATGACTTATTAATGAAATAAAACTTTGTGTGGGCTAATAAAATTATAACGGAGTGCACTCTGGGTCATGCTTTGTCACTGCCGCTAACCAACTCCCTCTGTGATCCAAGCAGCCTGAATTCCTTTCCTGAGGTCATCTGCTGAATAACTGAAAAGAGTACAAGGGGTAGAGAAACTACTGTATGCTGATCCAATTCACAGAGACAGAGAAATAAACACTTAACATGACTTATTAATGAGACTGAACTTGTGTAAATTCTAATGTTTACTGTGGTCTGGACACTGCCTCTTGCTGAACTTATTGTCGCAACCACTTGCCTAATTTTACCCCACAATGATCCCAGTATCCTGAGTTGCTTTGACTGGGAGCAGCTGGTCGATAAGTCCCAAAATGCAGTGAGGAGGATGAGAGTAGCTGGAGCAGAGCCTGATCTGGGCCAAATCTGCAACTGTATAATTTGTCCATTAAGGACAAAGAGAAACTCCTGGACTTTTCTGCATGACCACCTTATTTATTTTTATCTACTTTTTTTACTTTTTTATTTTCATATTCTTTTTATTCTTTTTATTCTTTTTATTTTTATTTTTATTTTTACTTCTATTTTTAATCTACAGAGCAAACTGGACAAAGAATTTCCCCTTGGGGATAAATAAAGTTTAATCTAATCTAATCTAATCTAATCTAATCTAAATCTGGGCCACATCAACATCAGATGAGGATGATGCTCAGGAGTATTAGTCTGTTTACAAGCTACAGTGCCAGTGCAAATGCAAATGAAAAGAGTTCAGTCCTGGAATGATTTTGCTTATTTGCACTGAAAAGTGATGAGTTTAAACAAAATAGGGTAACACTTCACAATAACCTTCCGCATAAAAAATTGGTTAGCTAATGCTTTGTTGAGCATCTAAAATACTATTAATAAGCATTGATATATCATTATTACATCATATATCAATGCTTATTAATACTCCTGAGCATCATCCTCATCTGATGTTGATGTGGCCCAGATTTGGCCCATTTGCATTTCAGAGCCTAAGATAATGCGATGAAAACAAAAATGTTTTTAATCTTGATTTAAAGATCCCTTTAGAGCCTGCATGCCTTAAATTAAGGGGAAAATTGTTCCATAGTGTGGATGCGCGGAAGGCAAAAGCCCTGTGGCCAGCAGACTTTGTCCGCAGCACAGGTATTGATAGGAGTCCAGCATGCATGGAACGCAGGGGCGGAGCTGGAATGTAAGTTGTGAGCAGCTCGGACAAATAAGTAGGTGCTAGGCCGTGTAGGGCTTTGTATGTGAGCAGCGAGATTTTAAAGTCTGCTCTGACGTGAACATGGAACCAATGAAGGGAGGCTAGGATTGGTGAAATATGTTCAAATTTCTTAGTCCTTGTTAATACCCTTGCTGCAGCATTTTGCACTAGCTGAAGCCTACCTGTAGTGCTAGATGGAAGGCCAGAAAATAATGCATTGCAGTAGTTAAATCTAGATGTAACAAATGCATGAATTAGTGTTTCAGCATCACGCATGGGCAGCATAGGTCTAATTTCTGCAATGTTGGATAGATAATATTAGGCTTATCTTGTTACCGTCTTGATATAGGGCTGAAAAGTTTGCATCAAAGAGGACGCCAAGGTATGTAACAACTTTGTTCTCAGTGATGGTGCAGTTGTCAAAGATGAGAGACAGATGCTCGGGAAGGTAGTTACATTTAGGTGGTCTTACAATGAGGAGCTCTGTTTTATCAGCATTGAACATGAGGGAATTAAAAAACAAATCCATTTCTTGATTTCTGACACACATGCTTATAAGTTGAGGAAGTGGGTATGGGAGTTTTGCAGAACAGGGACATATAATTGAGTATCATCTGCATAGCAGTGAAAGCTGATGCCAAACTTGCTGATAATTTCACCCAAGGGTAGCATGTAGATAGAAAACAGCATAGGGCCAAGAACTGACCCTTGCGGTGCACCCCACTTGACCAAATTTAAGACAGAATGATCATTGTTAATGGCCACACGCAGGGTCCTATTTGACAAGTACGACTAAAACCAATATGTGTCAGGCGGCTTAAGAGTACAGTCTGATCAATAGTGTCAAACGCTGCACTTAAATCAAAAAGGAGAAGGAGAGATGATTGGCCAGAGTCACTGGCAAGTAACAGGTCATTTGTGACTCTGATCAGGGCAGTTTCTGTGGAATGCCCAGATCGAAAGCCAGACTGAAATATATCTAAAAAGGTTTTTTTGGGTCAGATGTGTGGTGAGCTGATCTGCTACATCCATTCTCCTCTCCTCTCCTCTCCTCTCATCAAGCCTCATACAGACAAACTAAATCCCCAATGGACTGTTTATCTAAAATGGCTTTCACAAAGAAACATGTGTGTGTGTGTGTGTGTGTGTGTGTGTGTGTGTGTGTGTGTGTGTGTGTGTGTGTGTGTGTGTGTGTGTGTGTGTGTGTGTGTGTGTGTGTGTGTGTGTGTGTGCGCGCGTGTGCATGTTAGTGGAGTAGTGAAAGAGGCACATGTGGGAGTTTTAAGTCATTAAAATATTGCTGAGAGCAAGGACCAGAAAGGTATATAGCCTACTTCTTTGCTTTCCTTTCCTGCTTTACAAAGACTCTCACACTCACACTCACACACACACACACACACACACACACACACACACACACACACACACACACACACACACACACACACACACACACACAGATGAATACTAGCACTCTCACAATTCCAGCCCGCTTCCTGTTTACACAAACAGACGCCTTTAAGTGAGCTTAACTTTTTTTCCTGTGGGACATTACAGGGAAACTGACAACAAGAGCAAGAGGAAATGTTCACTTCTGTCATCTGTCTCTATAACGCGAGCATATTTTTTCAAATTTCAAGAGCACTGTTCTTTTTTGGGAACTTTTGCATCTGCCTAACCCGGAAGTTCATACATGTTGACACAGTATATACAACAATTTCGGCTGCCATGTTTTGGAAAAGCTTCCAGGCTGAGGTGTGATGTGCTGCCTGTCACAATCCTGCAAAAGAAATGGAGCTCAATGGTGCTCCTTTTGGAACAGTACTTCAATACTTCATCATTGGCAATTATCTTGCTCATGCAGACTGCTGTCTCTGTGATAACATCTATCTCTTGTAGGTCTTTGCAGCATTACATTACAACTCATCGCTCTGCTTTTATTCATGTTCAGTTTTGAAAGTCTCAATAGAAAAGCTACACGCACGTGCACACCCACAGGCACACTCACATACACCTTGCTCCTCTGCTGAGGTATCTTTGATAAGCTCTTTGCTCAGAGGAACATCTGTGAGAGAGCAAAGCATGGCTACTGTCCAAGTGTGTGTGTGTGTGTGTGTGTGTGTGTGTATGTGTGTGTGTGTGTGTGTGTGTGTGTGTGTGTGTGTGTGTGTGTGTGTGTGTGTGTGTGTGTGTGTGTGTGTGTGTGTGTGTGTGTGCGTGCGTGCGTGCGTGCATGCGTGTATCTTCACATACTGCTGCATAAGTCACATTGTTGCCATATTGTAATAAATTAATCTGAGGTGCCTTTGTGTGTGTGTGTGTGTGTGTGTGTGTGCGTGCGTGTGTGTGTGTGTGTGTGTGTGTGTGTGTGTGTGTGTGTGTGTGCGTGCGTGCGTGCGTGCGTGCGTGCGTGCGTGTATCTTCACATACTGCTGCATATATTCAGCCTGACTCAAACAGGTTGACTGTGTGCGCGCACACACGCACACGCACACACGCACACGTACACACACACACACACACACGTACACACACACGTACACACACACACACACACACACACACACACACACACACACACACACACACACACACACACACACACACACACACACACACACACACAAGGCACCTCAGATTAATTTGTTACAATATGGCAACAATGTGACTTGTCTTCCAGCATTAGCAGCCTGTTCGCCAGAGTGAGCAGTGCTGTTGTTACGGTACACACAGGCCCACGCACATGCACACGCATAAACAAAGACACAAATACACACGGGACAGGGGAGTCCAAGAGCTTCCAGAGAAGAACATGGCATAACAAAAACACAATACATGACACAACACAACACAATACAACACAAAGACTACACAGTCCAAGACCCATCACCCAACCGTATCTCACGCCTTTCGTAAAGTCTTCACGAAAAAATAGAGTCATTTTCGTGGTGCATTCACGTTATTGCTGCCTTTCGTAAAGCCTTCACGAAAATAATAGATTAATTTTCACACTGCCTATTCACTTGAATTGCCCGACTGTTGCCTAGCGACCCACTAGTTTGATGCCCTTTCGGTAGCCTACCGTCACATGGTAATCAAACATTTCAAACAAGCAATTTAGGGTTAGGTTTAGGGTCAAGGTTAGGGTTAAGGTTAGGGTTAAGGTTAGGGTTAGGGTTAGGTTTAGGGTTAAGGTTAGGGTTAGGTTTAGGTTTAGGGGACATAAGGCGTAAGTACCGAAAGGGCGTCGAATTAGTGAGTCCCGAGTGTATCAGCAGTGTTCTGTCAGCACCCCCTCCCCGTCCCTGCAGACGTTTGGATAACCATAGCAGCAGTGGGGCAATTCAAGTGAATAGGCAGCGTGAAAATTAATCTATTATTTTCGTGAAGACTTTACGAAAGGCGGGCAATAACGTGAATGCACCACGAAAATTACTCTATTTTTTTCGTGAAGACTTTACGAAAGGCGTGAGATAGGGCTCCATCACTGGCTGTCCCACTCAACTCTTTTCTTTTCTCCTTCACTGTAATCCACTTCTATCTCCTTTACACCTACGCTATACTTTTTTTCTCTTCCTTTCTTTTTTCTACTGTCTTCTCTTCTCGCCCCATCCCTTCCTCCTGCTGTGTAATCACCTGTTTCCACTTGACCAGGCCTGTGGTGCAGAGGATAAAAACACTTCACTCACCTCACATAAGGTCACTAAGCCACTCATACAGTGACACACACACACACACACACACACACACACACACACACACACACACACACACACACACACACACACACACACACACACACACACACACACACGCCTTCTATGTGGGTGGGCTCAGTGGTCTGGTTGATGCACTTATGGGGAAGTGAGTGTGTGAGTTTGTGCATGGGTGTGTGTCCTCTACCTATCTGTCTGTTTCTGTTGGATGTGGAAGTGTGGCCTGACAGCCAGAGATGGCCAGAGGCAACAGTAAGAGACAGAGGTGACTTGTGTTGACCTGTGTGTGTGTGTGTGTGTGTGTGTGTGTGTGTGTGTGTGTGTGTGTGTGCGTGCGTGCGTGCGTGTGTTTGTGTTTGTGTGTGTGTGCGCGTGCGTGAGTGCGTGCGTGCGTGTGCGAGAGAGAGAGACAGAGAAAGAGAGAGGGGGGTGACTGTGAGTGTGACAGAAGGCCTGATTGTTTTTCTTGAGGTGTCTGTTGATGAGGTGTTGGGATCTTCTCCTGCCCCAGTCTGCCCTAAGAGAATTAGTCTGACCCCAATACAAACACACACACGCACGCACGCACACACACACACACACAGCGTCCCTATAACTACATCTTCCCTCAGGGTTCCAGAGAATGAAACTGTGAGAGGTGAAATGCATCTTGTCTGTCTTCACACCAAAGGTGTCTTGATACACCAAACTAGTAACCCATAGTCATCAACACACACACGCACGCACGCACGCACGCACGCACGCACGCACGCACGCACGCACGCACACACACACACACACACACACACACACACACACACACACACACACACAAAAGAAAGCAAAACAGATAATCTGCAGGTTCAACACACTTCAAGCTCAATAATGATGACTCCGTATTTGCATGTCTCAAAAAGATCCCGACCTGCTGAGCACACTTGGGTGTGTGTGTGGTGTGTGTCAAAGAGCTTTTGGCTGTCAGTATGCTTGCTGTAGGATATGCGCGCGTGTGCACGATTCGTTCATGAACGCGTATTTAATGTAAATTTCGTGCGCGTTAGACACGGCAGCCAAATGCGTGCGTCAGGTGCAATATCTTCAAACTCGCTGGGGGTGATCGTACTTCCTTATTGCACTTTGAAAAAGGAGCGTGTAAATATAGGAGCAGTAGCAGTTTTGTTTCCTTGCCCAGGGAGCCCCTCTTTTT